>NW_027476205.1:35000-40000 GCF_051020955.1 Megalopta genalis | reverse complement strand
GCCGATTGACTGGACCAGGGCTGCTTTTCTCGTCCAGCCGCCCATCTAGCCGAAGCAGAGGCCAAAGGTACGTGTTGGGGACGTCTCACCCGCAGGAGAGGGCCCCCTCAGATCCCAGGATCCTCTTTTCCGACGACAAGGGTCGCCACGCACGGCAAACACGTGGGAGACAGCAGTCGGAGAGGCTGCCTCTTCCTCTCCACCACACTTCGTTCAGTTCGCTGCGTATTTAAGAACACGAGCTATCCAGCGGTACCTTTTTCGTGGAGGCTCAAGTGTGGCTAGGGCACGTTTGCCCCTTGCGGCCTGGGTTGCCCAGGGGATTGATTGCATCCCATGTATTCCTGAGCCCAGCGGAGTGTTGTCTAGTGGCGTGTTCCGCCCACGAAAAACGGTCTGAAAAACCGTTTAACGTAAACTGGGGAACTGATGCCACGAGTGACAACAGTTCCCCAGTCGGAAGTCATACAGCACATACAGTGCTGTACAAAGAACACGCCACAGCCCGTATGCTAAATCAGGGCCTCGCCATTATGCGAAGTACTACATGTACGACGCACTGACGGTCTCTAATGCCTTCATCGCCGATACACCCATCGACTCGGCCGATCAACCCTCCTACGCGAGGGCTAGTTCGGGGGTTATCTCCCGCCCTGGGTGGCCACAGACCGCCACCGCCAGTAGATAGGGACAATTATTGCGAATCTGGCCACCACGGAGGTGGCGCAGATATGTTTCCTCGCCATGTTGGCATACACAAAAACTTTAATACCTACCCCCCGACGGAACACCTACGAGGGGTCCGAACGTGGGTAAATCGCCGCCTTCGTTCAACATTCATTAGGCTGGGTACGGAAGACCCAGTCTTGACTCCTTGTCCGTGTAAGGAGTTTTCAAGTTTGTTTTGAGTTGGGTAGGCTGTGCTACCTACTCCAACTGTGTATAGAAGGTTATTAGGAGGGTTTTGCTTTGCCGCTTGACCGCGGCAGCGGGTGCCCGCCACCGCCCTCCGCAGTGACGGCACTCTGCCACATGTATTCGCCCCCTTTCTTCTACACGTCAGCAATGATTATGCAGCGTGCTAGGGTGGCGTATGTTGGTTATTCTTTGCCTATTGGCGTAACTAGGCGGCTGCACATGGTTGGTGCCCGTCTAGCGAAGATAGGCATGTTGCTGTTGGCGTAGCGGAGCTTCGCCAGCTACGGTAGCGGGTGTCAAGCACCTCACGCAAGCACCGCGGCCGTTCAGCTCCACAAAACCGTGATGGGGTGGAATCTGTGATGGGGAAGGATGGGACTAGGCAGGGCGGGTGCCATAGCCCTTTTTTGCCGCAAATACAGACTTGCGTTGCCCGGTCTCCGCCGCGTGGAGGCGGGGTTGGACTTTGGAGACCAGTAGATAGGGACAGTTAGTGTCGTCGTTGTGAGTCTAAAGATGGGCTATGCCTGGGTCCTATGTGGACTATACTAGCCGCTCTCTCGACGCGTGCCGATGGTCTGGCTCTACCCTCGTTCGTTATCGTGACAGGGGAAGACAACGTGCTACTCCCGCTGCCACCTCGAGTCCAACCCAATCCAGGCACTCTTGACGGAGTAGTGTTAAAGTCAATTTATCTCCGCAAGAGGGGCTTCAGCCTGGCCCGAGGGGGCGAACCCCGAGGGGTCCGCCCAGCATGCCGTTCGAATGGCGGAGTGGACAAGTCCACGTCTGCCCGTCACTCAAGTCGGACACGGGACGACTCCAAAGCTAGCGCCGCCTGATAGGAAGCGCAAGCTGGGTCCCGCGACTTGTGTGCACTAGCCCACCCTCTGTCCTTGCAATTAGAGCAGACCGGAGGTTCACTCTTCTTGCTACAGAGCGTGAAGGTATGCCCCTTTTGGGAGCAGTGACCGCACACGTCCTCCTTGAATTTACAACGCTTCGAGGTATGCCCGAAGCGTTGACAACGGTAGCACCGAAGCACCTGGACGAAATCCCGTACACGACAGGAGTTCCATCCAAGGTAAACTCGGCTACCCCTCTGCTTCAGCCGCTGAAGATTCTGCGGACTGACGGCAACGACCCAGTTGGCTGTCTCCGGGGTCTTGCCAGCCATGCGGCTGACCCGAATTCCCGAAGGCACATCCTTCTGGTTCGCATCGCAGAGATTTTGCCTCCAAATACTGGAGGCAATTTCGTCCTTACCCATCCGACGCGGGACGTCGTAAACTAAAACCTCGGGGTCCCGCTTGGTAGGTAAGGAGACGGACAGACCCGCGCTCCGGAGCTTCTTATTGCCAACGAAGGCTTGCAGGTCCTCCTTTCGGTCGGTCTCGACGACGATGCCACCGGAGTGGATGCGTCGGACCGACTTAATTCGGATCGCCTCCTTCGCTGGTTTAACGAGCGACAGAACAGTAACCTTCGTAACTTCGCTGCTCTGTCCTTTTTCCTTCGGCGGGAAGATTTTTACCACATGCTGCGATTGTGGCCGTCTCCCCGCTTCCGGAGAAGCTCCTTTGCAGTCGACTTTGTTCACATGGGCGTAAGTCGACTGCGCGGCGTTGCAGGCCGTCTTCGGGAGAGTTCCCTTGGACGGCCCAGGTCGCATCGCACTCATTACGGCAGGACGCGCTTTTAGGTCCGCCCTGACCGCGGCGAGCTGCCCTTCGACGAAGCTATTCCGTTGAATAAGCTCCTGGACCAGCTCGTTGAGTGCCTCAACCTCGGCGAGTATCTTTGACCCGGACTCCTTATTGACTTTCGACTCAGGTCGAAAGCAAAAGGTCCGTATTTCGGACACTCGCCTAAAGGCTTCGTCTCTTACGAGATCGAGAGGCCGTACCTTCTGCCCGGAGAACGTCCCCTTCGGTCTCCTGGCCCGGTTTACTGCGGCCTTGCCGGTGGGTGCGCCCGGCTTGGCTCGCTTTGACTTTTTGGTGACGGTTTGCCAACCGTCACCAGTAGGGTCCTCGACACGCTCGGGTGCCGACTGCACCTTCACGAGTGACGTGTCTCCGACTCGTTCGATTACTTCCACGTTACCGGTGTCCGGCGTACCTTCTACCGTGGGCTCGGTTTTCACCGAGACCGCTCGCGTGGGAGTCACACATCTTTGCAAGATCACACGAGGATTGGCGATATTAATCACCTTCCCGGATCTTGTCTTTCTCACAGACGCGGGGGGACTGACAGCTGCATTTGCAGTTCCCGCGTCTGCGGCGACGGCTTCACTCCGAGTAGGAGCTGGACCCGTCGTCTTTGGACGCTTAGTTTTTTGTTCATTAATTTTATTAAGACCCATAATGTGTCTTGGTCTTTCATCCAGTGCGCTCCCCGGCCACCACCGACCCACACAATTTGGAACCCGCCAAAGGCTGAGTTAGGGCTACGCACCGAATATAGTCTGCTGGCTGGGTCGGTTTCCTTACCCAGCCCGCGTCCTCGCCCAGCAGAACCCACTTGCCCGAAGCGTGTGGTCGTTCCAAGCCGATTGACTGGACCAGGGCTGCTTTTCTCGTCCAGCCGCCCATCTAGCCGAAGCAGAGGCCAAAGGTACGTGTTGGGGACGTCTCACCCGCAGGAGAGGGCCCCCTCAGATCCCAGGATCCTCTTTTCCGACGACAAGGGTCGCCACGCACGGCAAACACGTGGGAGACAGCAGTCGGAGAGGCTGCCTCTTCCTCTCCACCACACTTCGTTCAGTTCGCTGCGTATTTAAGAACACGAGCTATCCAGCGGTACCTTTTTCGTGGAGGCTCAAGTGTGGCTAGGGCACGTTTGCCCCTTGCGGCCTGGGTTGCCCAGGGGATTGATTGCATCCCATGTATTCCTGAGCCCAGCGGAGTGTTGTCTAGTGGCGTGTTCCGCCCACGAAAAACGGTCTGAAAAACCGTTTAACGTAAACTGGGGAACTGATGCCACGAGTGACAACAGTTCCCCAGTCGGAAGTCATACAGCACATACAGTGCTGTACAAAGAACACGCCACAGCCCGTATGCTAAATCAGGGCCTCGCCATTATGCGAAGTACTACATGTACGACGCACTGACGGTCTCTAATGCCTTCATCGCCGATACACCCATCGACTCGGCCGATCAACCCTCCTACGCGAGGGCTAGTTCGGGGGTTATCTCCCGCCCTGGGTGGCCACAGACCGCCACCGCCAGTAGATAGGGACAGATGGGAATCTCGTTAATCCATTCATGCGCGTCACTAATTAGATGACGAGGCATTTGGCTACCTTAAGAGAGTCATAGTTACTCCCGCCGTTTACCCGCGCTTTTTTGAATTTCTTCACGTTGACATTCAGAGCACTGGGCAGAAATCACATTGCGTCAACACCCGTGGGGGCCATCGCAATGCTTTGTTTTAATTAGACAGTCGGATTCCCCTAGTCCGTGCCAGTTCTGAGCTGAGCGTTGAATGGCGGCCGAAGAGGACGACCGCACCGATGGGAAACGCCACGGAAGCCTCGCAGCAAGGAAGATCCGCGGGAGGCCAAGGCACGGGACCGAGCTCGGATCCCAGCCACGAGAGCCGTTCACCTCGCCCAGGCCCGGCACGTCAGCCAGACCCGCTTCCCGACCAAGCCCGACACGCCCCGCTCCTCAGAGCCAATCCTTATCCCGAAGTTACGGATCCAATTTGCCGACTTCCCTTACCTACATTAATCTATCGACTAGAGGCTCTTTACCTTGGAGACCTGCTGCGGATATGGGTACGAACCGGCGCGACACCTCCACGTGGCCCTCTCCTGGATTTTCAAGGTCCGAGGGGATGATCCGGACACCGCCGCAACTG
Organism: Megalopta genalis; assembly: GCF_051020955.1. NCBI lineage: Eukaryota > Metazoa > Arthropoda > Insecta > Hymenoptera > Halictidae > Megalopta > Megalopta genalis. Next base: position 35,218 of record NW_027476205.1, on the reverse strand, counting down.
CGGTGCTCTTCGCGTTCCAAACCCTATCTCCCTGCTAGAGGTTTCCAGGGAACTCGAACGCTTATACAGAAAAGAAAACTCTCCCCGGATCTCCCGACGGCGTCTCCAGGTCATTTTGGGTTACCCCGACGAACACTCTTACGAGGGCCCGAATGGTATGCGGTTCCGCTGCCGGGTTCCGGAATAGAAACCGGATTCCCTTTCGCCCAATGGGTGTT
>NW_027476205.1:2500-32500 GCF_051020955.1 Megalopta genalis | reverse complement strand
CATAGCCACACCAATAGAAGAGTTTTAGGACGGTAACCCGGGTGGGGTGTTCTTTACTCAGAATATGTGCAACATCGGATCTATATAGCCATCGATACAATTCGTACACAAATGTGTCGTACGAAGAGAGAGACTTTTTTTCCTCTGGCAACATAACGGTAAGAGACATCCTTCCACACTCATAGGTTCCACTCCCTGGGGCTATGATATATATATATACATATAAATTCAAATTCGAAGCAACGGTCACAATTCTACTCTATATTTTTGCGGGTTATGTGTTCTTTCGTTCAATTTCTTTCATGCGTTCGTTCGATCTCTGTACACAGTCTTCACATAGGACAGACTCGTGTAGTACGCTTTCGTGGGTTAAACCCATCTCGTTTCATTTCAGGCGACGTCGGGAGCGCGTTGAAAATGTACCAGTGAAATCTCGATAGTTCTACGGATACGAATCGTCCCGAAAAAGATTTTGTCACCGCTTCGAAGCGGTGTTTCAGACGGGCGGACGTATATAAAACATATACGACACACGACACCGCCTTCCACACTCACGCTAGTTCGAACACGATTTCCATCTCTCTCGAAGACTGTTAGACGTACGTAAAATTTCTCAATATTCATAGGACCGCGACAAACGCCGACGAAGCGCCCATCATTCGCTCGTACGTATATAGGCAACAAGTGCCATCAACGCAAGCAGTTTATAAGTACGTAAACGACCCTCAGCCAGGCGTGGTCCAGGAATTGTATCCGTGGACCGCAATGTGCGTTCGAAATGTCGATGTTCATGTGTCCTGCAGTTCACACGTTGACGCGCAATTAGCTGCGTTCTTCATCGACCCACGAGCCAAGTGATCCACCGTTCAGGGTAATTTTTCCCTTTTATTCTCTCATATATATAATGTGTATTTGCTATCCACCACATTTTTGTGTTATATTTCGGAACAAGCCGATACCCGAAGAGCTCCAACCAGCGCGCGAAGGAGATTCGGGAGTCGTCGTACAACGACATAATTGTCCCTTAAAGAACGAGATATTTCCGTCGAAACCATATATATATGTACGAGCAAATCCAAAACCACTGTTTTCTTGCAAGTTCGACGGTCGGAGCGAATAGAACATTGAAAAGCCTTCTATCGAAGAAACACAGAGAGTATATCACCTCCAAAAACGACGGGGATATGGATATTCAAACTGGACAATTATCAACCCGATACTGGATTCGAAAAGTTTCTCTCTCCTTTCGTCGTTATTTACACCGGACGGACTCACGGCCGGCTCTAGCTGGGTGTCATATATATATACGTCCCACGCTCATGCTGCCACTAGCGCGCAACAGAGTAGGGTGTCAATGACAACGACACAGCATTGAAACGAGCTACACAAGCCGGTCTCTCTTGATACCAATGTAAACGAGCATTAAGTTATCTTCAGACTGCCCGATATTTTCGTCCTTTGGACTTTCCCAACGATTCCTTTTTTTCTTTTTTTTTTTACACCACAGCGAAGACTTGAGGAAGCGTGATTAGCACGCTCGCATCCCTCCCTGTCCTACTACAACTGTGTGTGTGTGTGTGTGTAAAGAAAGAAAAAAGAATACATTGGCTTTCTCTCTATCGAGAAGATGGCCTACGCAACGCAGATCAAAGGCCTAATACGTGTAATATAATACGCGTCTGGCCGTGTATAAATCACGCACGAATGATCTGGTCGGGCCCAACTCTTCTCGTACGCTTATTTTTCCGTGTTGGGGCACTATCATAAAATCACACAAACCCCAACACGTGTGTGTCTTGGAAGGAAGATGGCCTACGCAACGCAGATCAAAGGCCTAATACGTGTAGTACACACGTCTGCCGTGTAAATCACGCACGAATGATCTGGTCGGGCCCAACTCTTCTCCACCACACCACATCCCAACTTTGTACATTTTTATATATTTTTGTGCGTTGGGGCACCTTCATAATCACAAACCCCAACAACACATATATCTCTCTCTCTTTGAAAGATTTGTTGTGGCCTACGCAACGCAGATCAAAGGCCTAATACGTGTAGTACACACGTCTGGCCGTGTAAATCACGCACGAATGATCTGGCGGGCTCAACAATATCTTTTTTTTTTATATGAATTCTTATCCACAAACTAATCGAATTCATTTTCTCTCCTCCTCTCCTCTCTCTTTGAGATATATTGGAACATTGTAATGATCCTTCCGCAGGTTCACCTACGGAAACCTTGTTACGACTTTTACTTCCTCTAAATAATCAAGTTTGGTCATCTTCCCGGCATCATCGGCAATGCCGAAACATTGCCGCGCACCAGTCCGAAGACCTCACTAAATCATTCAATCGGTAGTAGCGACGGGCGGTGTGTACAAAGGGCAGGGACGTAATCAACGCGAGCTTATGACTCGCGCTTACTGGGAATTCCTCGTTCATGGGGAATAATTGCAAGCCCCAATCCCTAGCACGAAGGAGGTTCAGCGGGTTACCCGGGCCTTTCGGCCAGGGAACACACGCTGATTCCTTCAGTGTAGCGCGCGTGCGGCCCAGAACATCTAAGGGCATCACAGACCTGTTATTGCTCAATCTCGTGCGGCTAGAAGCCGCCTGTCCCTCTAAGAAGATTTGTTTGTACGTTGGTAGTAAAAACCCCACCGGCAGAAGCCGAGAGCCTTCGAGATACCATAATTACGTCTATTTAGCAGGCTAGAGTCTCGTTCGTTATCGGAATTAACCAGACAAATCGCTCCACCAACTAAGAACGGCCATGCACCACCACCCACCGAATCAAGAAAGAGCTATCAATCTGTCAATCCTTCCGGTGTCCGGGCCTGGTGAGGTTTCCCGTGTTGAGTCAAATTAAGCCGCAGGCTCCACTCCTGGTGGTGCCCTTCCGTCAATTCCTTTAAGTTTCAGCTTTGCAACCATACTTCCCCCGGAACCCAAAAGCTTTGGTTTCCCGGAAGCTGCCCGCCGAGTCATCGTAGGAACTTCGGCGGATCGCTAGCTGGCATCGTTTATGGTTAGAACTAGGGCGGTATCTGATCGCCTTCGAACCTCTAACTTTCGTTCTTGATTAATGAAAACATTTTTGGCAAATGCTTTCGCTTCTGTCCGTCTTGCGACGATCCAAGAATTTCACCTCTAACGTCGCAATACGAATGCCCCCATCTGTCCCTATTAATCATTACCTCGGGGTTCCGAAAACCAACAAAATAGAACCGAGGTCCTATTCCATTATTCCATGCACACAGTATTCAGGCGAAGGTAGCCTGCTTTGAGCACTCTAATTTGTTCAAAGTAAACGTACCGGCCCACCTCGACACTCAGTGAAGAGCACCGCGATGGGATATTAGTTGGACCGCCCCGTGAAGAGCAAAGCCCACCGGTAGGACGTACCACATAATGCCAGTTAAACACCGCGAGCGATGAACCGACACTGTGACACACAGATTCAACTACGAGCTTTTTAACCGCAACAACTTTAATATACGCTATTGGAGCTGGAATTACCGCGGCTGCTGGCACCAGACTTGCCCTCCAATGGATCCTCGTTAAAGGATTTAAAGTGTACTCATTCCGATTACGGGGCCTCGGATGAGTCCCGTATCGTTATTTTTCGTCACTACCTCCCCGTGCCGGGAGTGGGTAATTTGCGCGCCTGCTGCCTTCCTTGGATGTGGTAGCCGTTTCTCAGGCTCCCTCTCCGGAATCGAACCCTGATTCCCCGTTACCCGTTACAACCATGGTAGGCGCAGAACCTACCATCGACAGTTGATAAGGCAGACATTTGAAAGATGCGTCGCCGGTGCTATAAGACCATGCGATCAGCACAAAGTTATTCAGAGTCACCAAAGCAAACGATGGACGAGTGTAAACACCCGCCACCGATTGGTTTTGATCTAATAAAAGCGTTCCTACCATCTCTGGTCGGAACTCTGTTTTGCATGTATTAGCTCTAGAATTACCACAGTTATCCAAGTAAATTTTAGTACGATCTAAGAAACCATAACTGATTTAATGAGCCATTCGCGGTTTCACCTTAATACGGCATGTACTGAGACATGCATGGCTTAATCTTTGAGACAAGCATATGACTACTGGCAGGATCAACCAGGGAACTATACAATATGTATATATAAAATGGACAAAATTTAAATCCTTTTCCATCGTCGCCTGTTTCATATATATATGTCAGGTCGACACACCACTTTTCTCTTTCAAATATGTACAAGTTTTGCCACATTCCGCGCTTGTAACATATCTTCTTTAACGCTCAATTTCTTTCATTTTTCTACCATACAGATATTTTACCGTACGCCCAAAAACGTACGTATTATATTTTTGTTCTATCGTAAAATCACATTTTTCTACGTACGCCAGCTTCGTACGTTTCTATCTTTGCCTTCATAAAATCACAAGATAATTTTATCTTCAAGAGTCTCGCTATTAACATCTTGTAAGATAAATGTACGTCCCAGCTAAAACGTACAAATACTTCAAGTTAAGTAATAATATATCATCGCTATTGACAAATTTTTAAGATCCAAGACACAGTTCTCTCTATATGTTTTAATATTTTTTATGTACTCAAATATATTCAAAGGAAAAAGTACATGGGTGATGCCATAGTCGTGGAAGCGCGTACGCTCACGCTGATCTTCTGACCGCCGGAAGCACGAAACCTCTGATCTGGGCAAAATCGGCAAGCCGAGGAAGAACGGACAGGACACATGCTGGACTGGCGAGAAAGCGTGTTCTTCCGCTCGCGCTAGGCATTTCGATTTCTGACACCTCTTGATTTAAAAAATCAGTTTTTTGATAGTTTTCTCTCTCCACTGGGCTATTCATTTTAGCCACAGTTTTCAATTGGTACGATTTGCTTCCAAATCTTACAGATGCATTTTAAAAAATTTTTCCATCGCTCGGACAGAAGAGTCGATTGCTCAGTGAGTACGAGTATACATACAAAGTGCATACGGGTAACCAACCCCGTAGGGCTTGCCACATATGGGCCATTCGGTCAAAGACACCGACCCGTGGCCACGCTGTGTGGAGAAAAGTCCGTAACGTAAACGGCACGAAACAGTCAGGACTGAAGCCCCGAAGGAGCTCTGAGACAGCTTCTCGACCGAGATCGTAGAATTGGCCCAAAACCCGCTCTGCTCCGTCCGCCTCGCACGGACCGTGTATCTCTTATAGATACCGAACGGCCGGCAAGGACGCCGGCGCCGCCGGCCGAATAGCACGCGCGCTTACGAGTGTAAACCGCCGCGGCAACAGACCGCCCGGCCGTGCTGTTGTAACATAGCGCGTGAACGAACGAAAAAAAAATTTATAGTAAACATTAAAATAAATTACACCACCGTACACTAGACAAAAAATTACACATTTTTTCCCAATATGAAAATTTTCACAAACTTTTCAAAGTCCCATCGCATCGAGTAAACTTTTTTAATAACGCTTCCGCACGATTCTAAATGCTTAATCCATATGTGAAATCGTTCACTGATCACGAATATCGTATTTAAAAAAATTACAAAAATTTATTTTTCCAAATAATCAAAAAAAACCGAAAAATCACAAGAGTAAAGTACCATTATTTTAAACAATATGTCGTTCTAAATGCTTAATCCCTATGTAAAAAAGTTATCTAAGCAAGAATATGTAATTGAAAAAAATTAGAAAAATTTATTTTAGCCGTAAATCGAAAATAATGGGGACACCGGAGCTGTTCGAAGCGCCGAGACGCGCCGCGTACGGCCGAATATTTTCTAAGTCCCAACGTACCGATCAAGAGTAAAGTACCATTTTCCTACATTAGATTTCGTTCTAAATGCTTAATCCCTATGTAAAAACGTTAGTTAAGCAAGAATATCGTATTTTTAAAAAAATCTAATGATAGGATTTCCCAGAAAATTGAAAAAACCGTAAAATGTCAAGAGTAAAGTGCCATTTTCTGACATTAGATTTCGTTCTAAATGCTTAATCCCTATGTAGAAACGTTAGTTAAGCAAGAATATCGTATTTTTAAAAAAATCTAATGATAGGATTTTTCAGAAAATTGAAAAAACCGTAAAATGTCAAGAGTAAAGTGCCCTTATTTTAAACAATGTATCGTTCTAAATGCTTAATCCCTATGTAAAAAAGTTATTTTAGCAGGAATATGTTATTGAAAAAAATTAGAAAAATTTATTTTAGCCGTAAATCGAAAATAATGGGGACACCGGAGCTGTTCGAAGCGCCGAGCGCGCCGCGTACGCCCGAATATTTTCAAAGTCCCAACGTACCGATCAAGAGTAAAGTACCATTTTCCTACATTAGATTTCGTTCTAAATGCTTAATCCCTATGTAAAAACGTTAGTTAAGCAAGAATATCGTATTTTTAAAAAAATCTAATGATAGGATTTCCCAGAAAATTGAAAAAACCGAAAAATGTCAAGAGTAAAGTGCCATTTTCTGACATCAGATTTCGTTCTAAATGCTTAATCCCTATGTAGAAACGTTAGTTAAGCAAGAATATCGTATTTTTAAAAAAATCTAATGATAGGATTTTTCAGAAAATTGAAAAAACCGTAAAATGTCAAGAGTAAAGTGCCCTTATTTTAAACAATGTATCGTTCTAAATGCTTAATCCCTATGTAAAAAAGTTATTTTAGCAGGAATATGTTATTGAAAAAAATTAGAAAAATTTATTTTAGCCGTAAATCGAAAATAATGGGGACACCGGAGCTGTTCGAAGCGCCGAGCGCGCCGCGTACGCCCGAATATTTTCAAAGTCCCAACGTACCGATCAAGAGTAAAGTACCATTTTCCTACATTAGATTTCGTTCTAAATACTTAATCCCTATGTAAAAACGTTAGTTAAGCAAGAATATCGTATTTTTAAAAAAATCTAATGATAGGATTTTCCAGAAAATTGAAAAAACCGAAAAATGTCAAGAGTAAAGTGCCATTTTCTGACATTAGATTTCGTTCTAAATGCTTAATCCCTATGTAGAAACGTTAGTTAAGCAAGAATATCGTATTTTTAAAAAAATCTAATGATAGGATTTTTCAGAAAATTGAAAAAACCGTAAAATGTCAAGAGTAAAGTGCCCTTATTTTAAACAATGTATCGTTCTAAATGCTTAATCCCTATGTAAAAAAGTTATTTTAGCAGGAATATGTTATTGAATAAAATGAGAAAAATTTATTTTAGCCGTAAATCGAAAATAATGGATCGAGCGAATCGGTCGATTGCGCCGAGACGCGCCATGATGCAACAGACGAGCGATTGGAACGCCCGAATATTTTCAAAGTCCCAACGTACCGATCAAGAGTAAAGTACCATTTTCCTACATTAGATTTCGTTCTAAATGCTTAATCCCTATGTAAAAACGTTAGTTAAGCAAGAATATCGTATTTTTAAAAAAATCTAATGATAGGATTTCCCAGAAAATTGAAAAAACCGAAAAATGTCAAGAGTAAAGTGCCATTTTCTGACATTAGATTTCGTTCTAAATGCTTAATCCCTATGTAGAAACGTTAGTTAAGCAAGAATATCGTATTTTTAAAAAAATCTAATGATAGGATTTTTCAGAAAATTGAAAAAACCGTAAAATGTCAAGAGTAAAGTGCCCTTATTTTAAACAATGTATCGTTCTAAATGCTTAATCCCTATGTAAAAAAGTTATTTTAGCAGGAATATGTTATTGAATAAAATGAGAAAAATTTATTTTAGCCGTAAATCGAAAATAATGGATCGAGCGAATCGGTCGATTGCGCCGAGACGCGCTATGATGCAACAGACGAGCGATTGGAACGCCCGAATATTTTCAAAGTCCCAACGTACCGATCAAGAGTAAAGTACCATTTTCCTACATTAGATTTCGTTCTAAATACTTAATCCCTATGTAAAAACGTTAGTTAAGCAAGAATATCGTATTTTTAAAAAAATCTAATGATAGGATTTTCCAGAAAATTGAAAAAACCGAAAAATGTCAAGAGTAAAGTGCCATTTTCTGACATTAGATTTCGTTCTAAATGCTTAATCCCTATGTAGAAACGTTAGTTAAGCAAGAATATCGTATTTTTAAAAAAATCTAATGATAGGATTTTTCAGAAAATTGAAAAAACCGTAAAATGTCAAGAGTAAAGTGCCCTTATTTTAAACAATGTATCGTTCTAAATGCTTAATCCCTATGTAAAAAAGTTATTTTAGCAGGAATATGTTATTGAAAAAAATTAGAAAAATTTATTTTAGCCGTAAATCGAAAATAATGGGGACACCGGAGCTGTTCGAAGCGCCGAGCGCGCCGCGTACGCCCGAATATTTTCAAAGTCCCAACGTACCGATCAAGAGTAAAGTACCATTTTCCTACATTAGATTTCGTTCTAAATACTTAATCCCTATGTAAAAACGTTAGTTAAGCAAGAATATCGTATTTTTAAAAAAATCTAATGATAGGATTTTCCAGAAAATTGAAAAAACCGAAAAATGTCAAGAGTAAAGTGCCATTTTCTGACATTAGATTTCGTTCTAAATGCTTAATCCCTATGTAGAAACGTTAGTTAAGCAAGAATATCGTATTCTTAAAAAAATCTAATGATAGGATTTTTCAGAAAATTGAAAAAACCGTAAAATGTCAAGAGTAAAGTGCCCTTATTTTAAACAATGTATCGTTCTAAATGCTTAATCCCTATGTAAAAAAGTTATTTAAGCAAGAATATGTTATTGAATAAAATGAGAAAAATTTATTTTAGCCGTAAATCGAAAATAATGGATCGAGCGAATCGGTCGATTGCGCCGAGACGCGCCATGATGCAACAGACGAGCGATTGGAACGCCCGAATATTTTCAAAGTCCCAACGTACCGATCAAGAGTAAAGTACCATTTTCCTACATTAGATTTCGTTCTAAATGCTTAATCCCTATGTAAAAACGTTAGTTAAGCAAGAATATCGTATTTTTAAAAAAATCTAATGATAGGATTTCCCAGAAAATTGAAAAAACCGAAAAATGTCAAGAGTAAAGTGCCATTTTCTGACATTAGATTTCGTTCTAAATGCTTAATCCCTATGTAGAAACGTTAGTTAAGCAAGAATATCGTATTTTTAAAAAAATCTAATGATAGGATTTTTCAGAAAATTGAAAAAACCGTAAAATCACAAGAGTAAAGTACCATTATTTTAAACAATATGTCGTTCTAAATGCTTAATCCCTATGTAAAAAAGTTATCTAAGCAAGAATATGTAATTGAAAAAAATTAGAAAAATTTATTTTAGCCGTAAATCGAAAATAATGGGGACACCGGAGCTGTTCGAAGCGCCGAGACGCGCCGCGTACGGCCGAATATTTTCTAAGTCCCAACGTACCGATCAAGAGTAAAGTACCATTTTCCTACATTAGATTTCGTTCTAAATGCTTAATCCCTATGTAAAAACGTTAGTTAAGCAAGAATATCGTATTTTTAAAAAAATCTAATGATAGGATTTCCCAGAAAATTGAAAAAACCGTAAAATGTCAAGAGTAAAGTGCCATTTTCTGACATTAGATTTCGTTCTAAATGCTTAATCCCTATGTAGAAACGTTAGTTAAGCAAGAATATCGTATTTTTAAAAAAATCTAATGATAGGATTTTTCAGAAAATTGAAAAAACCGTAAAATGTCAAGAGTAAAGTGCCCTTATTTTAAACAATGTATCGTTCTAAATGCTTAATCCCTATGTAAAAAAGTTATTTTAGCAGGAATATGTTATTGAAAAAAATTAGAAAAATTTATTTTAGCCGTAAATCGAAAATAATGGGGACACCGGAGCTGTTCGAAGCGCCGAGCGCGCCGCGTACGCCCGAATATTTTCAAAGTCCCAACGTACCGATCAAGAGTAAAGTACCATTTTCCTACATTAGATTTCGTTCTAAATGCTTAATCCCTATGTAAAAACGTTAGTTAAGCAAGAATATCGTATTTTTAAAAAAATCTAATGATAGGATTTCCCAGAAAATTGAAAAAACCGAAAAATGTCAAGAGTAAAGTGCCATTTTCTGACATCAGATTTCGTTCTAAATGCTTAATCCCTATGTAGAAACGTTAGTTAAGCAAGAATATCGTATTTTTAAAAAAATCTAATGATAGGATTTTTCAGAAAATTGAAAAAACCGTAAAATGTCAAGAGTAAAGTGCCCTTATTTTAAACAATGTATCGTTCTAAATGCTTAATCCCTATGTAAAAAAGTTATTTTAGCAGGAATATGTTATTGAAAAAAATTAGAAAAATTTATTTTAGCCGTAAATCGAAAATAATGGGGACACCGGAGCTGTTCGAAGCGCCGAGCGCGCCGCGTACGCCCGAATATTTTCAAAGTCCCAACGTACCGATCAAGAGTAAAGTACCATTTTCCTACATTAGATTTCGTTCTAAATACTTAATCCCTATGTAAAAACGTTAGTTAAGCAAGAATATCGTATTTTTAAAAAAATCTAATGATAGGATTTTCCAGAAAATTGAAAAAACCGAAAAATGTCAAGAGTAAAGTGCCATTTTCTGACATTAGATTTCGTTCTAAATGCTTAATCCCTATGTAGAAACGTTAGTTAAGCAAGAATATCGTATTTTTAAAAAAATCTAATGATAGGATTTTTCAGAAAATTGAAAAAACCGTAAAATGTCAAGAGTAAAGTGCCCTTATTTTAAACAATGTATCGTTCTAAATGCTTAATCCCTATGTAAAAAAGTTATTTTAGCAGGAATATGTTATTGAATAAAATGAGAAAAATTTATTTTAGCCGTAAATCGAAAATAATGGATCGAGCGAATCGGTCGATTGCGCCGAGACGCGCCATGATGCAACAGACGAGCGATTGGAACGCCCGAATATTTTCAAAGTCCCAACGTACCGATCAAGAGTAAAGTACCATTTTCCTACATTAGATTTCGTTCTAAATGCTTAATCCCTATGTAAAAACGTTAGTTAAGCAAGAATATCGTATTTTTAAAAAAATCTAATGATAGGATTTCCCAGAAAATTGAAAAAACCGAAAAATGTCAAGAGTAAAGTGCCATTTTCTGACATTAGATTTCGTTCTAAATGCTTAATCCCTATGTAGAAACGTTAGTTAAGCAAGAATATCGTATTTTTAAAAAAATCTAATGATAGGATTTTTCAGAAAATTGAAAAAACCGTAAAATGTCAAGAGTAAAGTGCCCTTATTTTAAACAATGTATCGTTCTAAATGCTTAATCCCTATGTAAAAAAGTTATTTTAGCAGGAATATGTTATTGAATAAAATGAGAAAAATTTATTTTAGCCGTAAATCGAAAATAATGGATCGAGCGAATCGGTCGATTGCGCCGAGACGCGCCATGATGCAACAGACGAGCGATTGGAACGCCCGAATATTTTCAAAGTCCCAACGTACCGATCAAGAGTAAAGTACCATTTTCCTACATTAGATTTCGTTCTAAATGCTTAATCCCTATGTAAAAACGTTAGTTAAGCAAGAATATCGTATTTTTAAAAAAATCTAATGATAGGATTTCCCAGAAAATTGAAAAAACCGTAAAATGTCAAGAGTAAAGTGCCATTTTCTGACATTAGATTTCGTTCTAAATGCTTAATCCCTATGTAGAAACGTTAGTTAAGCAAGAATATCGTATTTTTAAAAAAATCTAATGATAGGATTTTTCAGAAAATTGAAAAAACCGTAAAATGTCAAGAGTAAAGTGCCCTTATTTTAAACAATGTATCGTTCTAAATGCTTAATCCCTATGTAAAAAAGTTATTTTAGCAGGAATATGTTATTGAAAAAAATTAGAAAAATTTATTTTAGCCGTAAATCGAAAATAATGGGGACACCGGAGCTGTTCGAAGCGCCGAGCGCGCCGCGTACGCCCGAATATTTTCAAAGTCCCAACGTACCGATCAAGAGTAAAGTACCATTTTCCTACATTAGATTTCGTTCTAAATGCTTAATCCCTATGTAAAAACGTTAGTTAAGCAAGAATATCGTATTTTTAAAAAAATCTAATGATAGGATTTCCCAGAAAATTGAAAAAACCGAAAAATGTCAAGAGTAAAGTGCCATTTTCTGACATCAGATTTCGTTCTAAATGCTTAATCCCTATGTAGAAACGTTAGTTAAGCAAGAATATCGTATTTTTAAAAAAATCTAATGATAGGATTTTTCAGAAAATTGAAAAAACCGTAAAATGTCAAGAGTAAAGTGCCCTTATTTTAAACAATGTATCGTTCTAAATGCTTAATCCCTATGTAAAAAAGTTATTTTAGCAGGAATATGTTATTGAAAAAAATTAGAAAAATTTATTTTAGCCGTAAATCGAAAATAATGGGGACACCGGAGCTGTTCGAAGCGCCGAGCGCGCCGCGTACGCCCGAATATTTTCAAAGTCCCAACGTACCGATCAAGAGTAAAGTACCATTTTCCTACATTAGATTTCGTTCTAAATACTTAATCCCTATGTAAAAACGTTAGTTAAGCAAGAATATCGTATTTTTAAAAAAATCTAATGATAGGATTTTCCAGAAAATTGAAAAAACCGAAAAATGTCAAGAGTAAAGTGCCATTTTCTGACATTAGATTTCGTTCTAAATGCTTAATCCCTATGTAGAAACGTTAGTTAAGCAAGAATATCGTATTTTTAAAAAAATCTAATGATAGGATTTTTCAGAAAATTGAAAAAACCGTAAAATGTCAAGAGTAAAGTGCCCTTATTTTAAACAATGTATCGTTCTAAATGCTTAATCCCTATGTAAAAAAGTTATTTTAGCAGGAATATGTTATTGAATAAAATGAGAAAAATTTATTTTAGCCGTAAATCGAAAATAATGGATCGAGCGAATCGGTCGATTGCGCCGAGACGCGCCATGATGCAACAGACGAGCGATTGGAACGCCCGAATATTTTCAAAGTCCCAACGTACCGATCAAGAGTAAAGTACCATTTTCCTACATTAGATTTCGTTCTAAATGCTTAATCCCTATGTAAAAACGTTAGTTAAGCAAGAATATCGTATTTTTAAAAAAATCTAATGATAGGATTTCCCAGAAAATTGAAAAAACCGAAAAATGTCAAGAGTAAAGTGCCATTTTCTGACATTAGATTTCGTTCTAAATGCTTAATCCCTATGTAGAAACGTTAGTTAAGCAAGAATATCGTATTTTTAAAAAAATCTAATGATAGGATTTTTCAGAAAATTGAAAAAACCGTAAAATGTCAAGAGTAAAGTGCCCTTATTTTAAACAATGTATCGTTCTAAATGCTTAATCCCTATGTAAAAAAGTTATTTTAGCAGGAATATGTTATTGAATAAAATGAGAAAAATTTATTTTAGCCGTAAATCGAAAATAATGGATCGAGCGAATCGGTCGATTGCGCCGAGACGCGCCATGATGCAACAGACGAGCGATTGGAACGCCCGAATATTTTCAAAGTCCCAACGTACCGATCAAGAGTAAAGTACCATTTTCCTACATTAGATTTCGTTCTAAATGCTTAATCCCTATGTAAAAACGTTAGTTAAGCAAGAATATCGTATTTTTAAAAAAATCTAATGATAGGATTTCCCAGAAAATTGAAAAAACCGAAAAATGTCAAGAGTAAAGTGCCATTTTCTGACATTAGATTTCGTTCTAAATGCTTAATCCCTATGTAGAAACGTTAGTTAAGCAAGAATATCGTATTTTTAAAAAAATCTAATGATAGGATTTTTCAGAAAATTGAAAAAACCGTAAAATGTCAAGAGTAAAGTGCCCTTATTTTAAACAATGTATCGTTCTAAATGCTTAATCCCTATGTAAAAAAGTTATTTTAGCAGGAATATGTTATTGAATAAAATGAGAAAAATTTATTTTAGCCGTAAATCGAAAATAATGGATCGAGCGAATCGGTCGATTGCGCCGAGACGCGCCATGATGCAACAGACGAGCGATTGGAACGCCCGAATATTTTCAAAGTCCCAACGTACCGATCAAGAGTAAAGTACCATTTTCCTACATTAGATTTCGTTCTAAATGCTTAATCCCTATGTAAAAACGTTAGTTAAGCAAGAATATCGTATTTTTAAAAAAATCTAATGATAGGATTTCCCAGAAAATTGAAAAAACCGTAAAATGTCAAGAGTAAAGTGCCATTTTCTGACATTAGATTTCGTTCTAAATGCTTAATCCCTATGTAGAAACGTTAGTTAAGCAAGAATATCGTATTTTTAAAAAAATCTAATGATAGGATTTTTCAGAAAATTGAAAAAACCGTAAAATGTCAAGAGTAAAGTGCCCTTATTTTAAACAATGTATCGTTCTAAATGCTTAATCCCTATGTAAAAAAGTTATTTTAGCAGGAATATGTTATTGAAAAAAATTAGAAAAATTTATTTTAGCCGTAAATCGAAAATAATGGGGACACCGGAGCTGTTCGAAGCGCCGAGCGCGCCGCGTACGCCCGAATATTTTCAAAGTCCCAACGTACCGATCAAGAGTAAAGTACCATTTTCCTACATTAGATTTCGTTCTAAATGCTTAATCCCTATGTAAAAACGTTAGTTAAGCAAGAATATCGTATTTTTAAAAAAATCTAATGATAGGATTTCCCAGAAAATTGAAAAAACCGAAAAATGTCAAGAGTAAAGTGCCATTTTCTGACATCAGATTTCGTTCTAAATGCTTAATCCCTATGTAGAAACGTTAGTTAAGCAAGAATATCGTATTTTTAAAAAAATCTAATGATAGGATTTCCCAGAAAATTGAAAAAACCGAAAAATGTCAAGAGTAAAGTGCCATTTTCTGACATTAGATTTCGTTCTAAATGCTTAATCCCTATGTAGAAACGTTAGTTAAGCAAGAATATCGTATTTTTAAAAAAATCTAATGATAGGATTTTTCAGAAAATTGAAAAAACCGTAAAATCACAAGAGTAAAGTACCATTATTTTAAACAATATGTCGTTCTAAATGCTTAATCCCTATGTAAAAAAGTTATCTAAGCAAGAATATGTAATTGAAAAAAATTAGAAAAATTTATTTTAGCCGTAAATCGAAAATAATGGGGACACCGGAGCTGTTCGAAGCGCCGAGACGCGCCGCGTACGGCCGAATATTTTCTAAGTCCCAACGTACCGATCAAGAGTAAAGTACCATTTTCCTACATTAGATTTCGTTCTAAATGCTTAATCCCTATGTAAAAACGTTAGTTAAGCAAGAATATCGTATTTTTAAAAAAATCTAATGATAGGATTTCCCAGAAAATTGAAAAAACCGTAAAATGTCAAGAGTAAAGTGCCATTTTCTGACATTAGATTTCGTTCTAAATGCTTAATCCCTATGTAGAAACGTTAGTTAAGCAAGAATATCGTATTTTTAAAAAAATCTAATGATAGGATTTTTCAGAAAATTGAAAAAACCGTAAAATGTCAAGAGTAAAGTGCCCTTATTTTAAACAATGTATCGTTCTAAATGCTTAATCCCTATGTAAAAAAGTTATTTTAGCAGGAATATGTTATTGAAAAAAATTAGAAAAATTTATTTTAGCCGTAAATCGAAAATAATGGGGACACCGGAGCTGTTCGAAGCGCCGAGCGCGCCGCGTACGCCCGAATATTTTCAAAGTCCCAACGTACCGATCAAGAGTAAAGTACCATTTTCCTACATTAGATTTCGTTCTAAATGCTTAATCCCTATGTAAAAACGTTAGTTAAGCAAGAATATCGTATTTTTAAAAAAATCTAATGATAGGATTTCCCAGAAAATTGAAAAAACCGAAAAATGTCAAGAGTAAAGTGCCATTTTCTGACATCAGATTTCGTTCTAAATGCTTAATCCCTATGTAGAAACGTTAGTTAAGCAAGAATATCGTATTTTTAAAAAAATCTAATGATAGGATTTTTCAGAAAATTGAAAAAACCGTAAAATGTCAAGAGTAAAGTGCCCTTATTTTAAACAATGTATCGTTCTAAATGCTTAATCCCTATGTAAAAAAGTTATTTTAGCAGGAATATGTTATTGAAAAAAATTAGAAAAATTTATTTTAGCCGTAAATCGAAAATAATGGGGACACCGGAGCTGTTCGAAGCGCCGAGCGCGCCGCGTACGCCCGAATATTTTCAAAGTCCCAACGTACCGATCAAGAGTAAAGTACCATTTTCCTACATTAGATTTCGTTCTAAATACTTAATCCCTATGTAAAAACGTTAGTTAAGCAAGAATATCGTATTTTTAAAAAAATCTAATGATAGGATTTTCCAGAAAATTGAAAAAACCGAAAAATGTCAAGAGTAAAGTGCCATTTTCTGACATTAGATTTCGTTCTAAATGCTTAATCCCTATGTAGAAACGTTAGTTAAGCAAGAATATCGTATTTTTAAAAAAATCTAATGATAGGATTTTTCAGAAAATTGAAAAAACCGTAAAATGTCAAGAGTAAAGTGCCCTTATTTTAAACAATGTATCGTTCTAAATGCTTAATCCCTATGTAAAAAAGTTATTTTAGCAGGAATATGTTATTGAATAAAATGAGAAAAATTTATTTTAGCCGTAAATCGAAAATAATGGATCGAGCGAATCGGTCGATTGCGCCGAGACGCGCCATGATGCAACAGACGAGCGATTGGAACGCCCGAATATTTTCAAAGTCCCAACGTACCGATCAAGAGTAAAGTACCATTTTCCTACATTAGATTTCGTTCTAAATGCTTAATCCCTATGTAAAAACGTTAGTTAAGCAAGAATATCGTATTTTTAAAAAAATCTAATGATAGGATTTCCCAGAAAATTGAAAAAACCGAAAAATGTCAAGAGTAAAGTGCCATTTTCTGACATTAGATTTCGTTCTAAATGCTTAATCCCTATGTAGAAACGTTAGTTAAGCAAGAATATCGTATTTTTAAAAAAATCTAATGATAGGATTTTTCAGAAAATTGAAAAAACCGTAAAATGTCAAGAGTAAAGTGCCCTTATTTTAAACAATGTATCGTTCTAAATGCTTAATCCCTATGTAAAAAAGTTATTTTAGCAGGAATATGTTATTGAATAAAATGAGAAAAATTTATTTTAGCCGTAAATCGAAAATAATGGATCGAGCGAATCGGTCGATTGCGCCGAGACGCGCCATGATGCAACAGACGAGCGATTGGAACGCCCGAATATTTTCAAAGTCCCAACGTACCGATCAAGAGTAAAGTACCATTTTCCTACATTAGATTTCGTTCTAAATGCTTAATCCCTATGTAAAAACGTTAGTTAAGCAAGAATATCGTATTTTTAAAAAAATCTAATGATAGGATTTCCCAGAAAATTGAAAAAACCGTAAAATGTCAAGAGTAAAGTGCCATTTTCTGACATTAGATTTCGTTCTAAATGCTTAATCCCTATGTAGAAACGTTAGTTAAGCAAGAATATCGTATTTTTAAAAAAATCTAATGATAGGATTTTTCAGAAAATTGAAAAAACCGTAAAATGTCAAGAGTAAAGTGCCCTTATTTTAAACAATGTATCGTTCTAAATGCTTAATCCCTATGTAAAAAAGTTATTTTAGCAGGAATATGTTATTGAAAAAAATTAGAAAAATTTATTTTAGCCGTAAATCGAAAATAATGGGGACACCGGAGCTGTTCGAAGCGCCGAGCGCGCCGCGTACGCCCGAATATTTTCAAAGTCCCAACGTACCGATCAAGAGTAAAGTACCATTTTCCTACATTAGATTTCGTTCTAAATGCTTAATCCCTATGTAAAAACGTTAGTTAAGCAAGAATATCGTATTTTTAAAAAAATCTAATGATAGGATTTCCCAGAAAATTGAAAAAACCGAAAAATGTCAAGAGTAAAGTGCCATTTTCTGACATCAGATTTCGTTCTAAATGCTTAATCCCTATGTAGAAACGTTAGTTAAGCAAGAATATCGTATTTTTAAAAAAATCTAATGATAGGATTTTTCAGAAAATTGAAAAAACCGTAAAATGTCAAGAGTAAAGTGCCCTTATTTTAAACAATGTATCGTTCTAAATGCTTAATCCCTATGTAAAAAAGTTATTTTAGCAGGAATATGTTATTGAAAAAAATTAGAAAAATTTATTTTAGCCGTAAATCGAAAATAATGGGGACACCGGAGCTGTTCGAAGCGCCGAGCGCGCCGCGTACGCCCGAATATTTTCAAAGTCCCAACGTACCGATCAAGAGTAAAGTACCATTTTCCTACATTAGATTTCGTTCTAAATACTTAATCCCTATGTAAAAACGTTAGTTAAGCAAGAATATCGTATTTTTAAAAAAATCTAATGATAGGATTTTCCAGAAAATTGAAAAAACCGAAAAATGTCAAGAGTAAAGTGCCATTTTCTGACATTAGATTTCGTTCTAAATGCTTAATCCCTATGTAGAAACGTTAGTTAAGCAAGAATATCGTATTTTTAAAAAAATCTAATGATAGGATTTTTCAGAAAATTGAAAAAACCGTAAAATGTCAAGAGTAAAGTGCCCTTATTTTAAACAATGTATCGTTCTAAATGCTTAATCCCTATGTAAAAAAGTTATTTTAGCAGGAATATGTTATTGAATAAAATGAGAAAAATTTATTTTAGCCGTAAATCGAAAATAATGGATCGAGCGAATCGGTCGATTGCGCCGAGACGCGCCATGATGCAACAGACGAGCGATTGGAACGCCCGAATATTTTCAAAGTCCCAACGTACCGATCAAGAGTAAAGTACCATTTTCCTACATTAGATTTCGTTCTAAATGCTTAATCCCTATGTAAAAACGTTAGTTAAGCAAGAATATCGTATTTTTAAAAAAATCTAATGATAGGATTTCCCAGAAAATTGAAAAAACCGAAAAATGTCAAGAGTAAAGTGCCATTTTCTGACATTAGATTTCGTTCTAAATGCTTAATCCCTATGTAGAAACGTTAGTTAAGCAAGAATATCGTATTTTTAAAAAAATCTAATGATAGGATTTTTCAGAAAATTGAAAAAACCGTAAAATGTCAAGAGTAAAGTGCCCTTATTTTAAACAATGTATCGTTCTAAATGCTTAATCCCTATGTAAAAAAGTTATTTTAGCAGGAATATGTTATTGAATAAAATGAGAAAAATTTATTTTAGCCGTAAATCGAAAATAATGGATCGAGCGAATCGGTCGATTGCGCCGAGACGCGCCATGATGCAACAGACGAGCGATTGGAACGCCCGAATATTTTCAAAGTCCCAACGTACCGATCAAGAGTAAAGTACCATTTTCCTACATTAGATTTCGTTCTAAATGCTTAATCCCTATGTAAAAACGTTAGTTAAGCAAGAATATCGTATTTTTAAAAAAATCTAATGATAGGATTTCCCAGAAAATTGAAAAAACCGAAAAATGTCAAGAGTAAAGTGCCATTTTCTGACATTAGATTTCGTTCTAAATGCTTAATCCCTATGTAGAAACGTTAGTTAAGCAAGAATATCGTATTTTTAAAAAAATCTAATGATAGGATTTTTCAGAAAATTGAAAAAACCGTAAAATGTCAAGAGTAAAGTGCCCTTATTTTAAACAATGTATCGTTCTAAATGCTTAATCCCTATGTAAAAAAGTTATTTTAGCAGGAATATGTTATTGAATAAAATGAGAAAAATTTATTTTAGCCGTAAATCGAAAATAATGGATCGAGCGAATCGGTCGATTGCGCCGAGACGCGCCATGATGCAACAGACGAGCGATTGGAACGCCCGAATATTTTCAAAGTCCCAACGTACCGATCAAGAGTAAAGTACCATTTTCCTACATTAGATTTCGTTCTAAATGCTTAATCCCTATGTAAAAACGTTAGTTAAGCAAGAATATCGTATTTTTAAAAAAATCTAATGATAGGATTTCCCAGAAAATTGAAAAAACCGTAAAATGTCAAGAGTAAAGTGCCATTTTCTGACATTAGATTTCGTTCTAAATGCTTAATCCCTATGTAGAAACGTTAGTTAAGCAAGAATATCGTATTTTTAAAAAAATCTAATGATAGGATTTTTCAGAAAATTGAAAAAACCGTAAAATGTCAAGAGTAAAGTGCCCTTATTTTAAACAATGTATCGTTCTAAATGCTTAATCCCTATGTAAAAAAGTTATTTTAGCAGGAATATGTTATTGAAAAAAATTAGAAAAATTTATTTTAGCCGTAAATCGAAAATAATGGGGACACCGGAGCTGTTCGAAGCGCCGAGCGCGCCGCGTACGCCCGAATATTTTCAAAGTCCCAACGTACCGATCAAGAGTAAAGTACCATTTTCCTACATTAGATTTCGTTCTAAATGCTTAATCCCTATGTAAAAACGTTAGTTAAGCAAGAATATCGTATTTTTAAAAAAATCTAATGATAGGATTTCCCAGAAAATTGAAAAAACCGAAAAATGTCAAGAGTAAAGTGCCATTTTCTGACATCAGATTTCGTTCTAAATGCTTAATCCCTATGTAGAAACGTTAGTTAAGCAAGAATATCGTATTTTTAAAAAAATCTAATGATAGGATTTTTCAGAAAATTGAAAAAACCGTAAAATGTCAAGAGTAAAGTGCCCTTATTTTAAACAATGTATCGTTCTAAATGCTTAATCCCTATGTAAAAAAGTTATTTTAGCAGGAATATGTTATTGAAAAAAATTAGAAAAATTTATTTTAGCCGTAAATCGAAAATAATGGGGACACCGGAGCTGTTCGAAGCGCCGAGCGCGCCGCGTACGCCCGAATATTTTCAAAGTCCCAACGTACCGATCAAGAGTAAAGTACCATTTTCCTACATTAGATTTCGTTCTAAATACTTAATCCCTATGTAAAAACGTTAGTTAAGCAAGAATATCGTATTTTTAAAAAAATCTAATGATAGGATTTTCCAGAAAATTGAAAAAACCGAAAAATGTCAAGAGTAAAGTGCCATTTTCTGACATTAGATTTCGTTCTAAATGCTTAATCCCTATGTAGAAACGTTAGTTAAGCAAGAATATCGTATTTTTAAAAAAATCTAATGATAGGATTTTTCAGAAAATTGAAAAAACCGTAAAATGTCAAGAGTAAAGTGCCCTTATTTTAAACAATGTATCGTTCTAAATGCTTAATCCCTATGTAAAAAAGTTATTTTAGCAGGAATATGTTATTGAATAAAATGAGAAAAATTTATTTTAGCCGTAAATCGAAAATAATGGATCGAGCGAATCGGTCGATTGCGCCGAGACGCGCCATGATGCAACAGACGAGCGATTGGAACGCCCGAATATTTTCAAAGTCCCAACGTACCGATCAAGAGTAAAGTACCATTTTCCTACATTAGATTTCGTTCTAAATGCTTAATCCCTATGTAAAAACGTTAGTTAAGCAAGAATATCGTATTTTTAAAAAAATCTAATGATAGGATTTCCCAGAAAATTGAAAAAACCGAAAAATGTCAAGAGTAAAGTGCCATTTTCTGACATTAGATTTCGTTCTAAATGCTTAATCCCTATGTAGAAACGTTAGTTAAGCAAGAATATCGTATTTTTAAAAAAATCTAATGATAGGATTTTTCAGAAAATTGAAAAAACCGTAAAATGTCAAGAGTAAAGTGCCCTTATTTTAAACAATGTATCGTTCTAAATGCTTAATCCCTATGTAAAAAAGTTATTTTAGCAGGAATATGTTATTGAAAAAAATTAGAAAAATTTATTTTAGCCGTAAATCGAAAATAATGGGGACACCGGAGCTGTTCGAAGCGCCGAGCGCGCCGTGTACGCCCGAATATTTTCAAAGTCCCAACGTACCGATCAAGAGTAAAGTACCATTTTCCTACATTAGATTTCGTTCTAAATACTTAATCCCTATGTAAAAACGTTAGTTAAGCAAGAATATCGTATTTTTAAAAAAATCTAATGATAGGATTTCCCAGAAAATTGAAAAAACCGAAAAATGTCAAGAGTAAAGTGCCATTTTCTGACATTAGATTTCGTTCTAAATGCTTAATCCCTATGTAGAAACGTTAGTTAAGCAAGAATATCGTATTCTTAAAAAAATCTAATGATAGGATTTTTCAGAAAATTGAAAAAACCGTAAAATGTCAAGAGTAAAGTGCCCTTATTTTAAACAATGTATCGTTCTAAATGCTTAATCCCTATGTAAAAAAGTTATTTAAGCAGGAATATGTTATTGAATAAAATGAGAAAAATTTATTTTAGCCGTAAATCGAAAATAATGGATCGAGCGAATCGGTCGATTGCGCCGAGACGCGCTATGATGCAACAGACGAGCGATTGGAACGCCCGAATATTTTCAAAGTCCCAACGTACCGATCAAGAGTAAAGTACCATTTTCCTACATTAGATTTCGTTCTAAATGCTTAATCCCTATGTAAAAACGTTAGTTAAGCAAGAATATCGTATTTTTAAAAAAATCTAATGATAGGATTTCCCAGAAAATTGAAAAAACCGTAAAATGTCAAGACTAAAGTGCCATTTTCTGACATTAGATTTCGTTCTAAATGCTTAATCCCTATGTAGAAACGTTAGTTAAGCAAGAATATCGTATTTTTAAAAAAATCTAATGATAGGATTTTTCAGAAACTTGAAAAAACCGAAAAATGTCAAGAGTAAAGTGCCATTTTCTGACAATAGATTTCGTTCTAAATGCTTAATCCCTATGTAGAAACGTTAGTTAAGCAAGAATATCGTATTCTTAAAAAAATCTAATGATAGGATTTTTCAGAAAATTGAAAAAACCGTAAAATGTCAAGAGTAAAGTGCCCTTATTTTAAACAATGTATCGTTCTAAATGCTTAATCCCTATGTAAAAAAGTTATTTTAGCAGGAATATGTTATTGAAAAAAATTAGAAAAATTTATTTTAGCCGTAAATCGAAAATAATGGGGACACCGGAGCTGTTCGAAGCGCCGAGCGCGCCGTGTACGCCCGAATATTTTCAAAGTCCCAACGTACCGATCAAGAGTAAAGTACCATTTTCCTACATTAGATTTCGTTCTAAATACTTAATCCCTATGTAAAAACGTTAGTTAAGCAAGAATATCGTATTTTTAAAAAAATCTAATGATAGGATTTCCCAGAAAATTGAAAAAACCGAAAAATGTCAAGAGTAAAGTGCCATTTTCTGACATTAGATTTCGTTCTAAATGCTTAATCCCTATGTAGAAACGTTAGTTAAGCAAGAATATCGTATTCTTAAAAAAATCTAATGATAGGATTTTTCAGAAAATTGAAAAAACCGTAAAATGTCAAGAGTAAAGTGCCCTTATTTTAAACAATGTATCGTTCTAAATGCTTAATCCCTATGTAAAAAAGTTATTTAAGCAAGAATATGTTATTGAATAAAATGAGAAAAATTTATTTTAGCCGTAAATCGAAAATAATGGATCGAGCGAATCGGTCGATTGCGCCGAGACGCGCCATGATGCAACAGACGAGCGATTGGAACGCCCGAATATTTTCAAAGTCCCAACGTACCGATCAAGAGTAAAGTACCATTTTCCTACATTAGATTTCGTTCTAAATGCTTAATCCCTATGTAAAAACGTTAGTTAAGCAAGAATATCGTATTTTTAAAAAAATCTAATGATAGGATTTCCCAGAAAATTGAAAAAACCGAAAAATGTCAAGAGTAAAGTGCCATTTTCTGACATTAGATTTCGTTCTAAATGCTTAATCCCTATGTAGAAACGTTAGTTAAGCAAGAATATCGTATTTTTAAAAAAATCTAATGATAGGATTTTTCAGAAAATTGAAAAAACCGTAAAATGTCAAGAGTAAAGTGCCCTTATTTTAAACAATGTATCGTTCTAAATGCTTAATCCCTATGTAAAAAAGTTATTTTAGCAGGAATATGTTATTGAATAAAATGAGAAAAATTTATTTTAGCCGTAAATCGAAAATAATGGATCGAGCGAATCGGTCGATTGCGCCGAGACGCGCTATGATGCAACAGACGAGCGATTGGAACGCCCGAATATTTTCAAAGTCCCAACGTACCGATCAAGAGTAAAGTACCATTTTCCTACATTAGATTTCGTTCTAAATACTTAATCCCTATGTAAAAACGTTAGTTAAGCAAGAATATCGTATTTTTAAAAAAATCTAATGATAGGATTTCCCAGAAAATTGAAAAAACCGAAAAATGTCAAGAGTAAAGTGCCATTTTCTGACATTAGATTTCGTTCTAAATGCTTAATCCCTATGTAGAAACGTTAGTTAAGCAAGAATATCGTATTTTTAAAAAAATCTAATGATAGGATTTTTCAGAAAATTGAAAAAACCGTAAAATGTCAAGAGTAAAGTGCCCTTATTTTAAACAATGTATCGTTCTAAATGCTTAATCCCTATGTAAAAAAGTTATTTTAGCAGGAATATGTTATTGAATAAAATGAGAAAAATTTATTTTAGCCGTAAATCGAAAATAATGGATCGAGCGAATCGGTCGATTGCGCCGAGACGCGCCATGATGCAACAGACGAGCGATTGGAACGCCCGAATATTTTCAAAGTCCCAACGTACCGATCAAGAGTAAAGTACCATTTTCCTACATTAGATTTCGTTCTAAATACTTAATCCCTATGTAAAAACGTTAGTTAAGCAAGAATATCGTATTTTTAAAAAAATCTAATGATAGGATTTCCCAGAAAATTGAAAAAACCGAAAAATGTCAAGAGTAAAGTGCCATTTTCTGACATTAGATTTCGTTCTAAATGCTTAATCCCTATGTAGAAACGTTAGTTAAGCAAGAATATCGTATTTTTAAAAAAATCTAATGATAGGATTTCCCAGAAAATTGAAAAAACCGAAAAATGTCAAGAGTAAAGTGCCATTTTCTGACATTAGATTTCGTTCTAAATGCTTAATCCCTATGTAGAAACGTTAGTTAAGCAAGAATATCGTATTCTTAAAAAAATCTAATGATAGGATTTTTCAGAAAATTGAAAAAACCGTAAAATGTCAAGAGTAAAGTGCCCTTATTTTAAACAATGTATCGTTCTAAATGCTTAATCCCTATGTAAAAAAGTTATTTAAGCAAGAATATGTTATTGAATAAAATTAGAAAAATTTATTTTAGCCGTAAATCGAAAAAGAGACTGTTCGTTTCTCTGTCTCTCTCGCGCGATCGAACTATCGATGTTTCCCGACAAACTATTGGGAGTTTAATTAAACTTTATACATGAAATTACTCGTTTTGATCCCCGCTACACAGCCGTATACTTTTTATAATTTTGTGGAATCGGGAACCTTGAAATATTTAACATAACGCGAATCGACTATCTCTGTCTCTTTCTAGATCGGAATAATCGATGTTTCCCGGCAAACTATTGCGAGATTAATTAAACTTTATACATGAAATTACTCGTTTTGATCCCCGCTACACAGCCGTATACTTTTTATAATTTTGTGGAATCGGGAACCATGAAATATTTAACATAACGCGGATCGTCTGTCTCTGTCTCTTTCTAGATCGGAAGAATCGATGTTTCCCGGCAAACTATTGGGAGTTTAATTAAACTTTATACATGAAATTACTCGTTTTGATCCCCGCTACACAGCCGTATACTTTTTATAATTTTGTGGAATCGGGAACCTTGAAATATTTAACATAACGCGGATCGTCTGTCTCTGTCTCTTTCTAGATCGGAATAATCGATGTTTCCCGGCAAACTATTGGGAGATTAATTAAACTTTATACATGAAATTACTCGTTTTGATCCCCGCTACACAGCCGTATACTTTTTATAATTTTGTGGAATCGGGAACCTTGAAATATTTAACATAACGCGAATCGACTATCTCTGTCTCTTTCTAGATCGGAATAATCGATGTTTCCCGGCAAACTATTGCGAGATTAATTAAACTTTATACATGAAATTACTCGTTTTGATCCCCGCTACACAGCCGTATACTTTTTATAATTTTGTGGAATCGGGAACCTTGAAATATTTAACATAACGCGGATCGTCTGTCTCTGTCTCTTTCTAGATCGGAAGAATCGATGTTTCCCGGCAAACTATTGGGAGTTTAATTAAACTTTATACATGAAATTACTCGTTTTGATCCCCGCTACACAGCCGTATACTTTTTATAATTTTGTGGAATCGGGAACCATGAAATATTTAACATAACGCGGATCGTCTGTCTCTGTCTCTTTCTAGATCGGAAGAATCGATGTTTCCCGGCAAACTATTGGGAGTTTAATTAAACTTTATACATGAAATTACTCGTTTTGATCCCCGCTACACAGCCGTATACTTTTTATAATTTTGTGGAATCGGGAACCTTGAAATATTTAACATAACGCGGATCGTCTGTCTCTGTCTCTTTCTAGATCGGAAGAATCGATGTTTCCCGGCAAGCTATTGGGAGTTTAATTAAACTTTATACATGAAATTACTCGTTTTGATCCCCGCTACACAGCCGTATACTTTTTATAATTTTGTGGAATCGGGAACCTTGAAATATTTAACATAACGCGGATCGTCTGTCTCTGTCTCTTTCTAGATCGGAAGAATCGATGTTTCCCGGCAAACTATTGGGAGTTTAATTAAACTTTATACATGAAATTACTCGTTTTGATCCCCGCTACACAGCCGTATACTTTTTATAATTTTGTGGAATCGGGAACCTTGAAATATTTAACATAACGCGGATCGTCTGTCTCTGTCTCTTTCTAGATCGGAAGAATCGATGTTTCCCGGCAAACTATTGGGAGTTTAATTAAACTTTATACATGAAATTACTCGTTTTGATCCCCGCTACACAGCCGTATACTTTTTATAATTTTGTGGAATCGGGAACCTTGAAATATTTAACATAACGCGGATCGTCTGTCTCTGTCTCTTTCTAGATCGGAAGAATCGATGTTTCCCGGCAAACTATTGGGAGTTTAATTAAACTTTATACATGAAATTACTCGTTTTGATCCCCGCTACACAGCCGTATACTTTTTATAATTTTGTGGAATCGGGAACCATGAAATATTTAACATAACGCGGATCGTCTGTCTCTGTCTCTTTCTAAATCGGAAGAATCGATGTTTCCCGGCAAACTATTGGGAGTTTAATTAAACTTTATACATGAAATTACTCGTTTTGATCCCCGCTACACAGCCGTATACTTTTTATAATTTTGTGGAATCGGGAACCTTGAAATATTTAACATAACGCGGATCGTCTGTCTCTGTCTCTTTCTAGATCGGAAGAATCGATGTTTCCCGGCAAACTATTGGGAGATTAATTAAACTTTATACATGAAATTACTCGTTTTGATCCCCGCTACACAGCCGTATACTTTTTATAATTTTGTGGAATCGGGAACCTTGAAATATTTAACATAACGCGGATCGTCTGTCTCTGTCTCTTTCTAGATCGGAAGAATCGATGTTTCCCGGCAAACTATTGGGAGTTTAATTAAACTTTATACATGAAATTACTCGTTTTGATCCCCGCTACACAGCCGTATACTTTTTATAATTTTGTGGAATCGGGAACCTTGAAATATTTAACATAACGCGGATCGTCTGTCTCTGTCTCTTTCTAGATCGGAATAATCGATGTTTCCCGGCAAACTATTGGGAGATTAATTAAACTTTATACATGAAATTACTCGTTTTGATCCCCGCTACACAGCCGTATACTTTTTATAATTTTGTGGAATCGGGAACCTTGAAATATTTAACATAACGCGGATCGTCTGTCTCTGTCTCTTTCTAGATCGGAAGAATCGATGTTTCCCGGCAAACTATTGGGAGTTTAATTAAACTTTATACATGAAATTACTCGTTTTGATCCCCGCTACACAGCCGTATACTTTTTATAATTTTGTGGAATCGGGAACCTTGAAATATTTAACATAACGCGAATCGACTATCTCTGTCTCTTTCTAGATCGGAATAATCGATGTTTCCCGGCAAACTATTGCGAGATTAATTAAACTTTATACATGAAATTACTCGTTTTGATCCCCGCTACACAGCCGTATACTTTTTATAATTTTGTGGAATCGGGAACCATGAAATATTTAACATAACGCGGATCGTCTGTCTCTGTCTCTTTCTAGATCGGAAGAATCGATGTTTCCCGGCAAACTATTGGGAGTTTAATTAAACTTTATACATGAAATTACTCGTTTTGATCCCCGCTACACAGCCGTATACTTTTTATAATTTTGTGGAATCGGGAACCTTGAAATATTTAACATAACGCGGATCGTCTGTCTCTGTCTCTTTCTAGATCGGAATAATCGATGTTTCCCGGCAAACTATTGGGAGATTAATTAAACTTTATACATGAAATTACTCGTTTTGATCCCCGCTACACAGCCGTATACTTTTTATAATTTTGTGGAATCGGGAACCTTGAAATATTTAACATAACGCGAATCGACTATCTCTGTCTCTTTCTAGATCGGAATAATCGATGTTTCCCGGCAAACTATTGCGAGATTAATTAAACTTTATACATGAAATTACTCGTTTTGATCCCCGCTACACAGCCGTATACTTTTT
Source organism: Megalopta genalis (assembly GCF_051020955.1). Lineage (NCBI taxonomy): Eukaryota > Metazoa > Arthropoda > Insecta > Hymenoptera > Halictidae > Megalopta > Megalopta genalis. The sequence goes on along the minus strand of NW_027476205.1, from coordinate 4,025 downwards.
ATAATTTTGTGGAATCGGGAACCTTGAAATATTTAACATAACGCGGATCGTCTGTCTCTGTCTCTTTCTAGATCGGAAGAATCGATGTTTCCCGGCAAACTATTGGGAGTTTAATTAAACTTTATACATGAAATTACTCGTTTTGATCCCCGCTACACAGCCGTATACTTTTTATAATTTTGTGGAATCGGGAACCATGAAATATTTAACATAACGCGGATCGTCTGTCTCTGTCTCTTTCTAGATCGGAAGAATCGATGTTTCCCGGCAAACTATTGGGAGTTTAATTAAACTTTATACATGAAATTACTCGTTTTGATCCCCGCTACACAGCCGTATACTTTTTATAATTTTGTGGAATCGGGAACCTTGAAATATTTAACATAACGCGGATCGTCTGTCTCTGTCTCTTTCTAGATCGGAAGAATCGATGTTTCCCGGCAAGCTATTGGGAGTTTAATTAAACTTTATACATGAAATTACTCGTTTTGATCCCCGCTACACAGCCGTATACTTTTTATAATTTTGTGGAATCGGGAACCTTGAAATATTTAACATAACGCGGATCGTCTGTCTCTGTCTCTTTCTAGATCGGAATAATCGATGTTTCCCGGCAAACTAATGGGAGTTTAATTAAACTTTATGCATCAAATCATTCAGTTTGACTCCTGCAACACAACCAAACACTCTCTGTAATTTTCTGAACTGAAAAACCACTGAAATTGCGCTCGAAATGCGGTGCGACGGGTCGGCGCGTCTGCACTGTGCGACAGCTAGTCAAAACGTCCGAACAGCGTATTGTTTTCGATCTCTTGGTATAATATTCGTATTCCTTGCTGTGTATAGCTTCCGATCGATTATTGCAATGGTCAAAGTTCCAGCGGCGTAATGCTTTCCATAAGATTACATTAATATAACCAGCGGCATATTGCTTTCTATCTTGTAATGAAAATTTTATAACCAAGTACCAACGGCGTATTGCTTTCGTTCGGATAATGGAGATTTTACAACCAAGTACCAGCGGTTTCTGTCTTATAATTAAATTATTATAATAAAATAAAGTACCAGCGGCGTGTTACTTTCGTTCGGATAATGGAGATTTTACAACCAAGTACCAGCGGTTTCTGTCTTATAATTAAATTATTATAATAAAATAAAGTACCAGCGGCGTGTTACTTTCGTTCGGATAATGGAGATTTTACAACCAAGTACCAGCGGTTTCTGTCTTATAATTAAATTATTATAATAAAATAAAGTACCAGCGGCGTGTTACTTTCGTTCGGATAATGGAGATTTTACAACCAAGTACCAGCGGTTTCTGTCTTATAATTAAATTATTATAATAAAATAAAGTACCAGCGGCGTGTTACTTTCGTTCGGATAATGGAGATTTTATTACTAAGTACCAGCGGTTTCTGTCTTATAATTAAATTATTATAATAAAATAAAGTACCAGCGGCATATTGCTTTCGTTCGGATAATGGAGATTTTATGTCCAGCGGCGTAGTGCTTTTTTACCAGCGGC
>NW_027476204.1:300000-502569 GCF_051020955.1 Megalopta genalis | reverse complement strand
TGTGAAGCTAAATCATTCGTTTTGCATGGATTTGAAGCTAAGCCATCAACTTCGCGTTGACTTGATGCTAATTCATGTGTTTCGCATGATTTGAAGCTAACTCGTTTGTTTCGCAGGCAGTTGAATCTGAATCATGTATATCAAAAGTATTGGAAGCTGAACTATTCGTTTCGCATGGATTCGAAGATAAGCCTTCCACTTCGCATTGATTTGAAGCTAAATCATGTGTTCCGCATGGATTTGAAGCTGACTCGTTTGTTTCGCATGCAGGTGAAGCTGAATCATGTATTTCACAAGTATTTGCGGCTAAACCATTTGTTCCGCATGGATTCGAAGATAAGCCTTCTACTTCGCATTGATTTGAAGCTAAATCATGTGTTTCGCATGGATTTGAAGCTAACTCGTTTGTTTCGCATGCTGTTGAAGCTAAATCATGTATATCACAATTATTAAAGCTAAACCATTTGTATCGCATGGAATCGAAGATAAGCCACCTACTTCGCATTGATTTGTAGCTAAATAACGTGTTTCGCATGGATTTGAAGCTAACTCGTTTATTTCGCATGCTGTTGAAGCTATGTCATGTATATCACAAGTATTTGAAGCTAAACCATTTGTTTCGCATGGATTCGAAGCTAAGCCTTCCACTTCGCATTCATTTGAAGCTAAATCATGTGTTCCGCATGGATTTGAATCTAACTCGTTTGTTTCGCATGCAGTTGAAGCTGAATCATGTATATCATAAGTATTTGCCGCTAAACCATTTGTTTCGCATGGATTCGAAGGTAACCCTTCTACTTCGCATTGATTTGAAGCTACATCATGTGTTTCGCATGGACTTGAATCTAACTCGTTTGTTTCGTATGCTGTTGAAACGAAATCATGTATATCACAAGTATTTGAAGCTAAACCATTTGCTTCGCATGGATTCGAAGATCATCCTTCTACTTCGCATTGATTAGATGCTAAATCATGTGTATCGCATGGGTTTGAAGCTAACTCGTTTGTTTCGCCTGCATTTCAAGCCATATCACTTATATTTTGAAATATGTGAAGCTAAATCATTCGTTTTGCATGGATTTGAAGCTAAGCCATCAACTTCGCGTTGACTTGATGCTAATTCATGTGTTTCGCAAGGATTTGAAGCTAACTCGTTTGTTTCCTAGGCAGTTGAAGCTAAATCATGTATATCAAAAGTATTTGAAGCTAAACTATTCGTTTCGCATGGATTCGAAGATAAGCCTTCCACTTCGCATTGATTTGAAGCAAAATCATGTGTTCCGCATGGATTTGAAGCTAACTCGTTTGTTTCGCATGCAGTTGAAGCTGAATCATGTATATCACAAGTATTTGAAGCTAAACCATTTGCTTCGCATGGATTCGAAGGTCAGCCTTCTACTTCGCATTGATTTGCTGCTAAATCGTTTGTTTCGCATGGATTTGAAGCTAACTCGTTTGTTTCGCATGCTGTTGAAGCTAAATCATGTATATCACAATTATTTGAAGCTAAACCATTTGTATCGCATGGAATCGAAGATAAGCCACCTACTTCGCATTGATTTGTAGCTAAATAATGTGTTTCGCATGGATTTGAAGCTAACTCGTTTATTTCGCATGCTGTTGAAGCTATGTCATGTATATCACAAGTATTTGAAGCTAAACCATTTGTTTCGCATGGATTCGAAGCTAAGCCTTCCACTTCGCATTCATTTGAAGCTAAATCATGTGTTCCGCATGGATTTGAAGCTAACTTGTTTATTTCGCATGCTGTTAAAGCTAAATCATGTATATCACAAGTATTTGAAGCTAAACCATTTGTTTCGCATGGATTCGAAGATTAGCCTTCCACATCGCATTGATTTGAAGCTAAATCATGTGTTTCGCATGGATTTGAAGTTAACTCGTTTGTCTCGCATGCTGTTGAAGCTAAATCATGTATATCACAAGTATATGAAGCTAATCCATTTGTTTCGCATGGATTCGAAGATAAGCCTCCTAGCTCGCATTGATTTGAAGCTAAATCATGTGTTTCGCATGGATTTGAATCTAACTCGTTTGTTTCGCATGCTGTTGAAACTAAATCATGTATATCACAAGTATTTGAAGCAAAACCATTTGCTTCGCATGGATTCGAAGATCAGCCTTCTACTTCGCATTGATTAGATGCTAAATCATGTGTTTCGCATGGGTTTGAAGCTAACTCGTTTGTTTCGCCTGCGTTTGAAGCCATATCACTTATATTATCAAGTATGTGAAGCTAAATCATTCGTTTTGCATGGATTTGAAGCTAAGCCATCAACTTCGCGTTGACTTGATGCTAATTCATGTGTTTCGCATGGATTTGAAGCTAACTCGTTTGTTTCGCAGGCAGTTGAATCTGAATCATGTATATCAAAAGTATTGGAAGCTGAACTATTCGTTTCGCATGGATTCGAAGATAAGCCTTCCACTTCGCATTGATTTGAAGCTAAATCATGTGTTCCGCATGGATTTGAAGCTGACTCGTTTGTTTCGCATGCAGGTGAAGCTGAATCATGTATTTCACAAGTATTTGCGGCTAAACCATTTGTTCCGCATGGATTCGAAGATAAGCCTTCTACTTCGCATTGATTTGAAGCTAAATCATGTGTTTCGCATGGATTTGAAGCTAACTCGTTTGTTTCGCATGCTGTTGAAGCTAAGTCATGTATATCACAAGTATTTGAAGCTAAACCATTTGTTTCGCATGGATTCGAAGATAAGCCTTCCACTTCGCATTCATTTGAAGCTAAATCATGTGTTCCGCATGGATTTGAAGCTAACTCGACTGTTTCGCATGCAGTTGAAGCTGAATCATGTACATCACAAGTATTTGCGGCTAAACCATTTGTTTCGCATGGATTCGAAAGTAACCCTTCTACTTCGCATTGATTTGAAGCTACATCATGTGTTTCGCATGAATTTGAATCTAACTCGTTTGTTTCGCATGCTGTTGAAACGAAATAATGTATATCACAAGTATTTGAAGCTAAACCATTTGCTTCGCATGGATTCGAAGATCAGCCTTCTACTTCGCATTGATTAGATGCTAAATCATGTGCATCGCATGGGTTTGAAGCTAACTCGTTTGTTTCACCTGCATTTCAAGCTATATCATTTATATTCTCAAGTATGTGAAGCTAAATCATTCGTTTCGCATGGATTTGAAGCTAAGCCGTCAACTTCGCGTTGACTTGATGATAAATCATGTTTTTCGCTTGGACTTGAAGTTAACTCGTTTGTTTCCAATGCTGTTGAAGCTAAATCATGTATATCACAAGTATTTGAAGCTAAACCATTTGTTTCGCATGGATTCCAAGATAACCCTTCTAATTCGCATTGATTTGTAGCTAAATCATGTGTTCGCATGGATTTGATGCTATCTCGTTTGCTTCGCATGCTGTTGAAGCTAAATCATGTATATCACAAGTATTTGAAGCTAAACCATTTGCTTCGCATGGATTCGAAGGTCAGCCTTCTACTTCGCATTGATTTGCTGCTAAGTCATTTGTTTCGCATGGATTTGAAGCTAACTCGTTTGTTTCGCATGCTGTTGAAGCTAAATCATGTATATCACAATTATTTAAAGCTAAACCATTTGTATCGCATGGAATCGAAGATAAGCCACCTACTTCGCATTGATTTGTAGCTAAATAACGTGTTTCGCATGGATTTGAAGCTAACTCGTTTATTTCGCATGCTGTTGAAGCTATGTCATGTATATCACAAGTATTTGAAGCTAAACCATTTGTTTCGCATGGATTCGAAGCTAAGCCTTCCACTTCGCATTCATTTGAAGCTAAATCATGTGTTCCGCATGGATTTGAATCTAACTCGTTTGTTTCGCATGCAGTTGAAGCTGAATCATGTATATCATAAGTATTTGCCGCTAAACCATTTGTTTCGCATGGATTCGAAGGTAACCCTTCTACTTCGCATTGATTTGAAGCTACATCATGTGTTTCGCATGGACTTGAATCTAACTCGTTTGTTTCGTATGCTGTTGAAACGAAATCATGTATATCACAAGTATTTGAAGCTAAACCATTTGCTTCGCATGGATTCGAAGATCATCCTTCTACTTCGCATTGATTAGATGCTAAATCATGTGTATCGCATGGGATTGAAGCTAACTCGTTTGTTTCGCCTGCATTTCAAGCCATATCACTTATATTTTGAAATATGTGAAGCTAAATCATTCGTTTTGCATGGATTTGAAGCTAAGCCATCAACTTCGCGTTGACTTGATGCTAATTCATGTGTTTCGCATGGATTTGAAGCTAACTCGTTTGTTTCCTAGGCAGTTGAAGCTAAATCATGTATATCAAAAGTATTTGAAGCTAAACTATTCGTTTCGCATGGATTCGAAGGTAAGCCTTCCACTTCGCATTGATTTGAAGCAAAATCATGTGTTCCGCATGGATTTGAAGCTAACTCGTTTGTTTCGCATGCAGTTGAAGCTGAATCATGTATATCACAATTATTTGAAGCTAAACCATTTGTTTCGCATGGATTCCAAGATAACCCTTCTAATTTGCATTTATTAGATGGTAAATCATGCGTTTCGCATGGATTTGAAGCTAACTCGATTGTTTCGCATTCTGTTGAAGCTAAATCATGCATATCACAAGTATTTGAAGCTAAACCATTTGTTTCGCATGGATTCGAAGATAAGCCATCTACTTCGCATTGATTTGAAGCTAAATCATGTGTTCGCATGGATTTGAAGCTACCTCGTTTGTTTCGCATGCTGTTGAAGCTAAGTCATGTATATCACAAGTATTTGAAGCTAAACCATTTGTTTCGCATGGATTCGAAGATAAGCCTTCTACTTCGCATTCATTTGAAGCTAAATCATGTGTTCCGCATGGATTTGAATCTAACTCGTTTGTTTCGCATGCAGTTGAAGCTGAATCATGTATATCACAAGTGTTTGCGGCTAAACCATTTGTTTCGCATGGATTCGAAGGTAACCCTTCTACTTCGCATTGACTTGAAGCTACATCATGTGTTTCGCATGGATTTGAATCTAACTCGTTGTTTCGCATGCTGTTGAAACGAAATCATGTATATCACAAGTATTTGAAGCTAAACCATTTGCTTCGCATGGATTCGAAGATCATCCTTCTACTTCGCATTGATTAGATGCTAAATCATGTGTATCGCATGGGTTTGAAGCTAACTCGTTTGTTTCGCCTGCATTTGAAGCCATATCACTTATATTTTCAAATATGTGTAGCTAAATCATTCGTTTTGCATGAATTTGAAGCTAAGCCATCAACTTCGCGTTGACTTGATGCTAATTCATGTGTTTCGCATGGATTTGAAGCTAACTCGTTTGTTTCCTAGGCAGTTGAAGCTGAATCATGTATATCAAAAGTATTTGCGGCTAAACCATTTGTTTCGCATGGATTCGAAGGTAACCCTTCTACTTCGCATTGACTTGAAGCTACATCATGTGTTTCGCATGGATTTGAATCTAACTCGTTGTTTCGCATGCTGTTGAAACGAAATCATGTATATCACAAGTATTTGAAGCTAAACCATTTGCTTCGCATGGATTCGAAGATCATCCTTCTACTTCGCATTGATTTGAAGCTAAATCATGTGTTTCGCATGGGTATGAAGCTAACTCGTTTGTTTCGCCTGCATTTGATGCTATATCACTTATATTCTCAAGTATGTGAAGCTAAATCATTCGTTTCGCATGGATTCGAACATCAGCCTTCTACTTCGCATTGATTAGATGCTAAATCAAGTGTTTCGCATGGGTTTGAAGCTAACTCGTTTGTTTCGCCTGCATTTGAAGCCATATCACTTATATTTTCAAATATGTGTAGCTAAATCATTCGTTTTGCATGAATTTGAAGCTAAGCCATCAACTTCGCGTTGACTTGATGCTAATTCATGTGTTTCGCATGGATTTGAAGCTAACTCGTTTGTTTCCTAGGCAGTTGAAGCTGAATCATGTATATCAAAAGTATTTGCGGCTAAACCATTTGTTTCGCATGGATTCGTAGGTAACCCTTCTACTTCGCATTGATTTTAATCTAAATCATGTGCTTCGCATGGATTTGAAGCTAACTCGTTTGTTTCGCATGCTGTTGAAGCTAAATCATGAATATCACAAGTATTTGAAGCTATATCATATGTTTCGCATGGATTCGAAGATAACCCATCTAATTCGCATTGATTTGAAGCTAAATCATGTGTTTCGCATTGATTTGAAGCTAACTCGTTTGTTTCGCATGCTGTTGAAGCTAAGTCAAGTATATCACAAGTATTTGCGGCTAAACCATTTGTTTCGCATGGATTCGAAGGTAACCCTTCTACTTCGCATTGATTTGAAGCTAAATCATGTGTTTCGCATGGATTTGAATCTAACTCGTTTGTTTCGCATGCTGTTGAAACTAAATCATGTATATCACAAGTATTTGAAGCTAAACTATTTCCTTCGCATGGATTCGAAGATCAGCCTTCTACTTCGCATTGATTAGATGCTAAATCATGTGTTTCGCATGGGTTTGAAGCTAACTCGTTTGTTTCGCCTGCATTTGAAGCTATATCACTCATATTCTCAAGTATGTGAAGCTAAATCATTCGTTTCGCATGGATTCGAAGATCAGCCTTCTACTTCGCATTGATTAGATGCTAAATCATGTGTTTCGCATGGGTTTGAAGCTAACTCGTTTGTTTCGCATGCTGTTGAAGCTAAATCAAGTGTATCACAAGTATTTGAAGCTAAACAATTTACTTCGCATGGATTCGAAGATCAGCCTTCCACATCGCATTGATTTGAAGCTAAATCATGTGTTTCGCATGGATTTGAAGTTAACTCGTTTGTTTCGCCTGCATTTGAAGCTATATCACTCATATTCTCAAGTATGTGAAGCTAAATCATTTCGTTTCGCATGGATTCGAAGATCAGCCTTCTACTTCGCATTGATTAGATGCTAAATCATGTGTTTCGCATGGGTTTGAAGCTAACTCGTTTGTTTCGCATGCTGTTGAAGCTAAATCAAGTGTATCACAAGTTTTGAAGCTTAAACAATTTACTTCGCATGGATTCGAAGATCAGCCTTCCACATCGCATTGATTTGAAGCTAAATCATGTGTTTCGCATGGATTTGAAGTTAACTCGTTTGTCTCGCATGCAGTTGAGCTAAATCAAGCGTATCACAAGTATTTGAAGCTAATCATTTGCTTCGCATGGATTGCGAAGATCAGCATTCTACTTCTCATTGATTAGATGCTAAATCATGTGTTTCGCATTGATTTGAAGCTAACTCGTTTGTTTCGCCTGCATTTGAAGCTATATCATCTATATTCTCAAGTATGTGAAGCTAAATCATTCGTTTCGCATGGATTTGAAGCTAAGCCGTCAACTTCGCATTGACTTGATCATAAATCATGTTTTTCGCTTGGACTTGAAGTTAACTCGTTGTTTCCAATGCTGTTGAAGCTAAATCGTGTATATCACAAGTATTTGAAGCTAAACCATTTGTTTCGCATGGATTCCAAAATAACCCTTCTAATTCGCATTGATTTGAAGCTAAAATCATGTGTTTCACATGGATTTGAAGCTAACTCGTTTGTTTCTCATGCTGTGAAGCTAAATCATGTATATCACAAGTATTTGAAGCTAAACCATTTGCTTCGCGTGGATTCGAAGATCAGCGTTCTACTTCGCATTTATTAGATGGTAAATCATGCGTTTCGCATAGATTTGAAGCTAACTCGTTTGTTTCGCATTCTGTTGAAGCTAAATCATGCATATCACAAGTATTTGAAGCTAAACCATTTGTTTCGCATGGATCCGAAGATAAGCCTCCTACTTCGCATTGATTTGAAGCTAAATCATGTATATCACAAGTATTTGAAGCTATATCATATGTTTCGCATGGATTCGAAGATAACCCTTCTAATTCGCATTGATTTGAAGCTAAATCATGTGTTTCGCATGGATTTGAAGCTAACTCGTTTGTTTCGCATGCTGTTGAAGCTAAGTCATGTATATCACAAGTATTTGAAGCTAAACCATTTGTTTCGCATGGATTCGCAGATAAGCCTCCTACCTCGCATTGATTTGAAGCTAAATCATGTGTTCGCATGGACTTGAAGCTACCTTGTTTGTTTCGCATTCTGTTGAAACTAAATCAAGTGTATCACAAGTATTTGAAGCCAAACCATTTGCTTCGCGTGGATTCGAAGATCAGCGTTCTACTTCGCATTTATTAGATGGTAAATCATGCGTTTCGCATAGATTTGAAGCTAACTCGTTTGTTTCGCATTCTGTTGAAGCTAAATCATGCATATCACAAGTATTTGAAGCTAAACCATTTGCTTCGCATGGTTTCGAAGATCAGCCTTCTACTTCGCCATTGATTAGATGCTAAATCATGTGTTTCGCATGGGTTTGAAGCTAACTCGTTTGTTTCGCCTGCATTTGAAGCCATATCACGTATATTTTCAAGTATGTGAAGCTAAATCATTCGTTTTGCATGGATTTGAAGCTAAGCCATCAACTTCGCGTTGACGTGATGCTAATTCATGTGTTTCGCATGGATTTGAAGCTAACTCGTTTGTTTCTCATGCTGTTGAAGGCTAAATCATGTATATCACAAGTATTTGAAGCTAAACCATTTGCTTCGCGTGGATTCGAAGATCAGCGTTCTACTTCGCATTTATTAGATGGTAAATCATGCGTTTCGCATAGATTTGAAGCTAACTCGTTTGTTTCGCATTCTGTTGAAGCTAAATCATGCATATCACAAGTATTTGAAGCTAAACCATTTGTTTCGCATGGATCCGAAGATAAGCCTCCTACTTCGCATTGATTTGAAGCTAAATCATGTATATCACAAGTATTTGAAGCTATATCATATGTTTCGCATGGATTCGAAGATAACCCTTCTAATTCGCATTGATTTGAAGCTAAATCATGTGTTTCGCATGGATTTGAAGCTAACTCGTTTGTTTCGCATGCTGTTGAAGCTAAGTCATGTATATCACAAGTATTTGAAGCTAAACCATTTGTTTCGCATGGATTCGCAGATAAGCCTCCTACCTCGCATTGATTTGAAGCTAAATCATGTGTTCGCATGGACTTGAAGCTACCTTGTTTGTTTCGCATTCTGTTGAAACTAAATCAAGTGTATCACAAGTATTTGAAGCCAAACCATTTGCTTCGCGTGGATTCGAAGATCAGCGTTCTACTTCGCATTTATTAGATGGTAAATCATGCGTTTCGCATAGATTTGAAGCTAACTCGTTTGTTTCGCATTCTGTTGAAGCTAAATCATGCATATCACAAGTATTTGAAGCTAAACCATTTGCTTCGCATGGTTTCGAAGATCAGCCTTCTACTTCGCATTGATTAGATGCTAAATCATGTGTTTCGCATGGGTTTGAAGCTAACTCGTTTGTTTCGCCTGCATTTGAAGCCATATCACGTATATTTTCAAGTATGTGAAGCTAAATCATTCGTTTTGCATGGATTTGAAGCTAAGCCATCAACTTCGCGTTGACGTGATGCTAATTCATGTGTTTCGCATGGATTTGAAGCTAACTCGATTGTTTAGCATGCAGTTGAAGCTGAATCATGTATATCATAAGTATTTGAAGCTCAACCATTTTTTTCGCATGGATTCGAAGATAAGCCTTCTACTTCGCATTGATTTTAATCTAAATCATGTTTTTCGCATGGATTTGAAGCTAACTCGTTTGTTTCGCATGCTGTTGAAGCTAAATCATGTATATCACAAGTATTTGAAGCTATATCATATGTTTCGCATGGATTCGAAGATAACCCTTCTAATTCGCATTGATTTGAAGCTAAATCATGTGTTTCACATGGATTTGAAGCTAACTCGTTTGTTTCTCATGCTGTTGAAGCTAAATCATGTATATCACAAGTATATGAAGCCAAACCATTTGTTTCGCATGGATCCGAAGATAAGCCTCCTACTTCGCATTGATTTGAAGCTAAATCATGTATATCACAAGTATTTGAAGCTATATCATATGTTTCGCATGGATTCGAAGATAACCCTTCTAATTCGCATTGATTTGAAGCTAAATGTAACCCTTCTACTTCGCATTGATTTGAAGCTAAATCATGTGTTTCGCATGGATTTGAATCTAACTCGTTTGTTTCTCATGCTGTTGAAGCTAAATCATGTATATCACAAGTATATGAAGCTAAACCATTTGTTTCGCATGGATCCGAAGATAAGCCTCCTACTTCGCATTGATTTGAAGCTAAATCATGTATATCACAAGTATTTGAAGCTATATCATATGTTTCGCATGGATTCGAAGATAACCCTTCTAATTCGCATTGATTTGAAGCTAAATGTAACCCTTCTACTTCGCATTGATTTGAAGCTAAATCATGTGTTTCGCATGGATTTGAATCTAACTCGTTTGTTTCGCATGCTGTTGAAACTAAATCATGTATATCACAAGTATTTGAAGCTAAACCATTTGCTTCGCATGGATTCGAAGATCAGCCTTCTACTTCGCATTGATTAGATGCTAAATCATGTGTTTCGCATGGGTTTGAAGCTAACACGTTTGTTTCGCCTGCATTTGAAGCTATATCATTTATATTCTCAAGTATGTGAAGCTAAATCATTCGTTTCGCATGGATTTGAAGCTAAGCCGTCAACTTCGCGTTGACTTGATCATAAATCATGTTTTTCGTTTGAACTTGAAGTTAACTCGTTTGTTTCCAATGCTGTTGAAGCTAAATCATGTATATCACAAGTATTTGAAGCTAAACCATTTGTTTCGCATGGATTCCAAGATAACCCTTCTAATTCGCATAGATTTGAAGCTAAATCATGTGTTTCACATGGATTTGAAGCTAACTCGTTTGTTTCTCATGCTGTTGAAGCTAAATCATGTATATCACAAGTATTTGAAGCAGAACCATTTGTTTCGCATGGATCCGAAGATAAGCCTCCTACTTCGCATTGATTTGAAGCTAAATCATGTGTTCGCATGGATTTGATGCTAACTCGTTTGCTTCGCATGCTGTTGAAGCTAAATCAAGTGTATCACAAGTATTTGAAGCTAAACAATTTGCTTCGCATTTATTCGAAGCTAAGCCTTCTACTTCGCATTGATTTGAGGCTAAATCATGTGTTTCGCTTGGATTTGAAGCTAAATCATGTGTTTTGCATGGATTTGAAGCTAAGCTTTCTACTTAGCATTGATTTGAAGATAAATCATGTGTTTCGCTTGGATTTGAAGATAACTCGTTTGCTTCGCATGCTGTTGAAGCTAAATCATGTATATCACAAGTATTTGAAGTTAAACCATTTGTTTCGCATGGATTCGAAGATAATCCATCTATTTCTCATTGATTTGAAGCTAACTCGTTTGTTTCGCATGCTGTTGAAACTAAATCATTTATATCACAAGTATTTGAAGCTAAACCATTTGCTTCGCATGGATTCGAAGGTCAGCCTTCTACTTCGCATTGATTTGATGCTAAGTCATTCGTTTCGCATGGATTTGAAGCTAACTCGTTTGTTTCGCATGCTGTTGAAGCTAAATCATGTATATCACAAGTATTTGAAGCTAAACCATTTGTTTCGCATGGATTCGAAGATTAGCCTTCCACATCGCATTGATTTGAAGCTAAATCATGTGTTTCGCATGGATTTGAAGCTAACTCGTTTGTTTCTCATGCTGTTGAAGCTAAATCATGTATATCACAAGTATTTGAAGCTAAACCATTTGTTTCGCATGGATCCGAAGATAAGCCTCCTACTTCGCATTGATTTGAAGCTAAATCATGTGTTCGCATGGATTTGAAGCTAACTCGTTTGCTTCGCATGCTGTTGAAGCTAAATCAAGTGTATCACAAGTATTTGAAGCTAAACCATTTGTTTCGCGTGGATTCGAAGATCAACCTTCTACTTCGTATTGATTAGATGCTAAATCATGTGTTTCGCATGGATTTGAAGCTAACTCGTTTGTTTCGCATGCTGTTGAAGCTAAATCATGTATATCACAAGTATTTGAAGCTATATCATATGTTTCGCATGGATTCGAAGATAACCCTTCTAATTCGCATTGATTTGAAGCTAAATCATGTGTTTCGCATGGATTTGAAGCAAACTCGTTTATTTCGCATGCTGTTGAAGCTAAATCATGTATATCACAAGTATATGAAGCTAATCCATTTGTTTCGCATGGATTCGTAGATAAACCTTCTACTTCGCATTGATTTGAAGCTAAATCATGTGTTTCGCATGGATTTGAATCTAACTCGTTTGTTTCGCATGCTGTTGAAACTAAATCATGTATATCACAAGTAATTGAAGCTAAACTATTCGTTTCGCATGGATTCGAAGATAACACTTCTTCTTCGCATTGATTTGAAGCTAAATCATGTGTTTCGCATGGGTTTGAAGCTAACTCGTTTGTTTCGCCTGCATTTGAAGCCATATCACTTATATTTTCAAGTATGTGAAGCTAAATCATTCGTTTTGCATGGATTTGAAGCTAAGCCATCAACTTCGCGTTGACGTGATGCTAATTCATGTGTTTCGCATGGATTTGAAGCTAACTCGATTGTTTAGCATGCAGTTGAAGCTGAATCATGTATATCATAAGTATTTGAAGCTAAACCATTTGTTACGCATGGATTCGAAGATCAACCTTCTACTTCGTATTGATTAGATGCTAAATCATGTGTTTCGCATGGATTTGAAGCTAACTCGTTTGTTTCGCATGCTGTTGAAGCTAAATCATGTATATCACAAGTATTTGAAAGCTATATCATATGTTTCGCATGGATTCGAAGATAACCCTTCTAATTCGCATTGATTTGAAGCTAAATCATGTGTTTCGCATGGATGTGAAGCTAACTCGTTTGTTTCGCATGCTGTTGAAGCTATGTCATGTATATCACAAGTATTTGAAGCTAAACCATTTGTTTCGCATGGTTTCGAAGATAAGCCTTCCACTTCGCATTCATTTGAAGCTAAATCATGTGTTTCGCATGGGTATGAAGCTAACTCGTTTGTTTCGCCTGCATTTGAAGCTATATCACTTATATTCTCAAGTATGTGAAGCTAAATCATTCGATTCGCATGGATTTGAAGCTAAGCCGTCAACTTCGCGTTGACTTGATGATAAATCATGTCTTTCGCTTGGACTTGAAGTTAACTCGTTTGTTTCGCATGCTGTTGAAGCTAAATCATGTATATCACAAGTATTTGAAGCTAAACCATTTGTTTCGCATGGATTCCAAGATAACCCTTCTAATTGGCATTGATTTGAGGCTAAATCATGTGTTTCGCATGGATTTGAAGCTAACTCGTTTGTTTCTCATGCTGTTGAAGCTAAATCATGTATATCACAAGTATTTGAAGCTAAACCATTTGTTTCGCATGGATCCGAAGATAAGCCGTCAACTTCGCGTTGACTTGATGATAAATCATGTCTTTCGCTTGGACTTGAAGTTAACTCGTTTGTTTCGCATGCTGTTGAAGCTAAATCATGTATATCACAAGTATTTGAAGCTAAACCATTTGTTTCGCATGGATTCCAAGATAACCCTTCTAATTGGCATTGATTTGCGGCTAAATCATGTGTTTCGCATGGATTTGAAGCTAACTCGTTTGTTTCTCATGCTGTTGAAGCTAAATCATGTATATCACAAGTATTTGAAGCTATATCATATGTTTCGCATGGATTCGAAGATAACCCTTCTACTTCGCATTGATTTTAATCTAAATCATGTGTTTCGCATGGATTTGAAGCTAACTCGTTTGTTTCGCATGCTGTTGAAGCTAAATCATGTATATCACAAGTATTTCAAGCTATATCATATGTTTCGCATGGATTCGAAGATAACCCTTCTAATTCGCATTGATTTGAAGCTAAATCATGTGTTTCGCATGGATGTGAAGCTAACTCGTTTGTTTCGCATGCTGTTGAAGCTATGTCATGTATATCACAAGTATTTGAAGCTAAACCATTTGTTTCGCATGGTTTCGAAGATAAGCCTTCCACTTCGCATTCATTTGAAGCTAAATCATGTGTTCCGCATGGATTTGAAGCTTACGCGTTTGTTTCGCATGCAGTTGAAGCTGAATCATGTATGTCACAAGTATTTGCGGCTAAACCATTTGTTTCGCATGGATTCGAAGGTAACCCTTCTACTTCGCATTCATTTGAAGCTAAATCATGTGTTTCGCATGGATTTGAATCTAACTCGTTTGTTTCGCATGCTGTTGAAACTAAATCATGTATATCACAAGTATTTGAAGCTAAACCATTTGCTTCGCATGGATTCGAAGATCAGCCTTCTACATCGCATTGATTAGATGCTAAATCATGTGTTTCGCATGGGTTTGAAGCTAACTCGTTTGTTTCGCCTGCATTTGAAGCCATATCACTTATATTTTCAAGTATGTGAAGCTAAATCATTCGTTTTGCATGGATTTGAAGCTAAGCCATCAACTTCGCGTTGACTTGATGCTTATTCATGTATTGCGCATGGATTTGAAGCTAACTCGTTTGTTTCGCAGGCAGTTGAAGCTGAATCATGTATATCACAAGTATTTGCGGCTAAACCATTTGTTTCGCATGGATTCGAAGGTAACCCTTTTACTTCGCATTGATTTTAATCTAAATCATGTGTTTCGCATGGATTTGAAGCTAACTCGTTTGTTTCGCATGCTGTTGAAGCTAAATCATGTATATCACAAGTATTTGAAGCTAAACCATTTGTTTCGCATGGATTCGAAGATAAGCCTCCTACTTCGCATTGATTTGAAGCTAAATCATGTGTTCGCATGGATTTGATGCTTACTCGTTTGCTTCGCATGCTGTTGAAGCTAAATCAAGTGTATCACAAGTATTTGAAGCTAAACCATTTGTTTCGCATGGATTCGAAGATCAGCCTCCTACTTCGCATTGATTAGATGCTAAATCATGTGTTTCGCATGGATTTGAAGCTAACTCGTTTGTTTCGCATGCTGTTGAAACTAAATCATGTATATCACAAGTATTTGAAGCGATATCATTTGTTTCGCATGGATTCGAAGATCAGCCTTCTACTTCGCATTTATTAGATGGTAAATCATGCGTTTCGCATTGATTTGAAGCTAAATCATGTGTTCGCATGGATTTGAAGCTTACTCGTTTGCTTCGCATGCTGTTGAAGCTAAATCAAGTGTATCACAAGTATTTGAAGCTAAACCATTTGTTTCGCATGGATTCGAAGATCAGCCTCCTACTTCGCATTGATTAGATGCTAAATCATGTGTTTCGCATGGATTTGAAGCTAACTCGTTTGTTTCGCATGCTGTTGAAACTAAATCATGTATATCACAAGTATTTGAAGCGATATCATTTGTTTCGCATGGATTCGAAGATCAGCCTTCTACTTCGCATTTATTAGATGGTAAATCATGCGTTTCGCATTGATTTGAAGCTAAATCATGTGTTCGCATGGATTTGAAGCTACATCGTTTGTTTCGCATGCTGTTAAAGCTAAGTCATGTATATCACAAGTATTTGCGGCTAACCATTCGTTTCGCATGGATTCGAAGGTAACCCTTTTACTTCGCATTGATTGAAGCTAAATCATGTGTTTCGCATGGATTCGAAGATTAGCCTTCTACTTCGCATTGATTAGATGCTAAATCATGTGTTTAGCATGGGTGTTGAAGCTAACTCGTTTGTTTCGCCTGCATTTGAAGCTATATCATTTATATTCTCAAGTATGTGAAGCTAAATCATTCGTTTCGCATGGATTTGAAGCTAAGCCGTCAACTTCGCGTTGACTTGATCATAAATCATGTTTTTCGTTTGGACTTGAAGTTAACTCGTTTGTTTCCAATGCTGTTGAAGCTAAATCATGTATATCACAAGTATTTGAAGCTAAACCATTTGTTTCGCATGGATTCCAAGATAACCCTTCTAATTCGCATTGATTTGAAGCTAAATCATGTGTTTCACATGGATTTGAAGCTAACTCGTTTGTTTCTCATGCTGTTGAAGCTAAATCATGTATATCACAAGTATTTGAAGCAGAACCATTTGTTTCGCATGGATCCGAAGATAAGCCTCCTACTTCGCATTGATTTGAAGCTAAATCATGTGTTCGCATGGATTTGATGCTAACTCGTTTGCTTCGCATGCTGTTGAAGCTAAATCATTTATATCACAAGTATTTGAAGCTAAACCATTTGCTTCGCATGGATTCGAAGGTCAGCCTTCTACTTCGCATTGATTTGATGCTAAGTCATTCGTTTCGCATGGATTTGAAGCTAACTCGTTTGTTTCGCATGCTGTTGAAGCTAAATCATGTATATCACAAGTATTTGAAGCTAAACCATTTGTTTCGCATGGATTCGAAGATTAGCCTTCCACATCGCATTGATTTGAAGCTAAATCATGTGTTTCGCATGGGTATGAAGCTAACTCGTTTGTTTCGCCTGCATTTGAAGCTATATCACTTATATTCTCCAGTATGTGAAGCTAAATCATTCGTTTCGCATGGATTTGAAGCTAAGCCGTCAACTTCGCGTTGACTTGATGATAAATCATGTCTTTCGCTTGGACTTGAAGTTAACTCGTTTGTTTCGCATGCTGTTGAAGCTAAATCATGTATATCACAAGTATTTGAAGCTAAACCATTTGTTTCGCATGGATTCCAAGATAACCCTTCTAATTGGCATTGATTTGCGGCTAAATCATGTGTTTCGCATGGATTTGAAGCTAACTCGTTTGTTTCTCATGCTGTTGAAGCTAAATCATGTATATCACAAGTATTTGAAGCTAAACCATTTGTTTCGCATGGATCCGAAGATAAGCCTCCTACATCGCATTGATTTGAAGCTAAATCATGTGCTCGCATGGATTTGAAGCTAACTCGTTTGCTTCGCATGCTGTTGAAGCTAAATCAAGTGTATCACAAGTATTTGAAGCTAAACCATTTGTTTCGCGTGGATTCGAAGATCAACCTTCTACTTCGTATTGATTAGATGCTAAATCATGTGTTTCGCATGGATTTGAAGCTAACTCGTTTGTTTCGCATGCTGTTGAAGCTAAATCATGTATATCACAAGTATTTGAAGCTATATCATATGTTTCGCATGGATTCGAAGATAACTCTTCTAATTCGCATTGATTTGAAGCTAAATCATGTGTTTCGCATGGATTTGAAGCTAACTCGTTTATTTCGCATGCTGTTGAAGCTAAATCATGTATATCACAAGTATATGAAGCTAATCCATTTGTTTCGCATGGATTCGTAGATAAACCTTCTACTTCGCATTGATTTGAAGCTAAATCATGTGTTTCGCATGGATTTGAATCTAACTCGTTTGTTTCGCATGCTGTTGAAACTAAATCATGTATATCACAAGTAATTGAAGCTAAACTATTCGTTTCGCACGGATTCGAAGATAACACTTCTTCTTCGCATTGATTTGAAGCTAAATCATGTGTTTCGCATGGATTTGAATCTAACTCGTTTATTTCGCATGCTGTTGAAGCTAAATCATGTATATCACAAGTATATGAAGCTAATCCATTTGTTTCGCATGGATTCGTAGATAAGCATTCTACTTCGCATTGATTTGAAGCTAAATCATGTGTTTCGCATGGATTTGAATCTAACTCGTTTGTTTCGCATGCTGTTGAATCTAAATCATGTATATCACAAGTATTTGAAGCTAAACCATTTGTTTCGCATGGATTCCAAGATAACCCTTCTAATTCGCATTTATTAGATGGTAAATCATGCGTTTCGCATGGATTTGAAGCTAACTCGATTGTTTCGCATTCTGTTGAAGCTAAATCATGCATATCACAAGTATTTGAAGCTAAACCATTTGTTTCGCATGGATTCGAAGATAAGCCTCCTACTTCGCATTGATTAGATGCTAAATCATGTGTTTCGCATGGGTTTGAAGCTAACTCGTTTGTTTCGCCTGCATTTGAAGCTATATCACTTATATTCACAAGTATGTGAAGCTAAATCATTCGTTTCGCATTTATTTGAAGCAAAGCCATTAACTTCGCGTTGACTTGATACTAAATCATGTTTTTCGTTTGGACTTGAAGCTAACTCGTTTGTTTAGCATGTTGTTGAAGCTAAATCATGTATATCACAAGTATTTGAAGCTATATCATATGTTTCGCATGGATTCGAAGATAACCCTTCTAATTCGCATTGATTTGAAGCTAAATCATGTGTTT
Source organism: Megalopta genalis (assembly GCF_051020955.1). Taxonomy (NCBI): domain Eukaryota; kingdom Metazoa; phylum Arthropoda; class Insecta; order Hymenoptera; family Halictidae; genus Megalopta; species Megalopta genalis. Next base: position 484,320 of record NW_027476204.1, on the reverse strand, counting down.
CGCATGGATTTGAAGCTAACTCGTTTGTTTCGCATGCTGTTGATGCTAAGTCATGTATATCACAAGTATTTGAAGCTAAACCATTTGTTTCGCATGGATTCGAAGATAAGCCTCCTACGACGCATTGATTTGAAGCTAAATCATTTGTTCGCATGGACTTGAAGCTACCTCGTTTGTTTCGCATTCTGTTGAAGCTAAATCAAGTGTATCACAAGTATTTGAAGCCAAACCATTTGCTTCGCATGGATTCGAAGCTCAGCCTTCTACTTCGCATTTATTAGATGGTAAATCATGCGTTTCGCATGGATTTGAAGCTAACTCGTTTGTTTCGCATTCTGTTGAAGCTAAATCATGCATATCACAAGTATTTGAAGCTAAACCATTTGTTTCGCATGGATTCGAAGATAAGCCTCCTACTTCGCATTGATTTGAAGCTAAATCATGTGTTCGCATGGATTTGAAGCTACCTCGTTTGTTTCGCATGCTGTTAAAGCTAAATCATGTATATCACAAGTATTTGAAGCTAAACCATTTGTTTCGCATGGATTCGAAGATAAGCCTTCTACTTCGCATTGATTTTAATCTAAATCATGTGTTTCGCATGGATTTGAAGCTAACTCGTTTGTTTCGCAAGCTGTTGAAGCTAAATCATGTATATCACAAGTATTTGAAGCTATATCATATGTTTCGCATGGATTCGAAGATAACCCTTCTAATTCGCATTGATTTGAAGCTAAATCATGTGTTTCGCATGGATTTGAAGCTAACTCGTTTGTTTCGCATGCTGTTGAAGCTAAGTCATGTATATCACAAGTATTTCAAGCTAAACCATTTGTTTCGCATGGATTCGAAGGTAACCCTTCTACTTCGCATTGATTTGAAGCTAAATCATGTGTTCCGCATGGATTCGAAGGTAACTCGATTGTTTCGCATGCAGTGGAAGCTGAATCATGTATATCACAAGTATTTGCGGCTAAACCATTTCTTTCGCATGGATTCGAAGGTAACACTTCTACTTCGCATTGATTTGAAGCTAAATCATTCGTTTCGCATGGATTTGAAGCTAACTCGTTTGTTTCGCATTCTGTTGAAGCTAAATCATGCATATCACAAGTATTTGAAGCTAAACCATTTGTTTCGCATGGATTCGAAGATAAGCCTTCTACTTCGCATTGATTTTAATCTAAATCATGTGTTTCGCATGGATTTGAAGCTAACTCGTTTGTTTCGCATGCTGTTGAAGCTAAGTCATGTATATCACAAGTATTTGCGGCTAAACCATTTGTTTCGCATGGATTCGAAGGTAACCCTTCTACTTCGCATTGATTTGAAGCTAAATCATGTGTTCCGCATGGATTTGAAGCTAACTCGTTTGTTTCGCATGCTGTTGAAGCTCAATCATGAATATCACAAGTATTTGAAGCTATATCATTTGTTTCGCATGGATTCGAAGATAACCCTTCTACTTCGCATTGATTTTAATCTAAATCATGTGTTTCGCATGGATTTGAAGCTAACTCGTTTGTTTCGCAAGCTGTTGAAGCTAAATCATGTATATCACAAGTATTTGAAGCTATATCATATGTTTCGCATGGATTCGAAGATAACCCTTCTAATTCGCATTGATTTGAAGCTAAATCATGTGTTTCGCATGGATTTGAAGCTAACTCGTTTGTTTCGCATGCTGTTGAAGCTAAGTCATGTATATCACAAGTATTTCAAGCTAAACCATTTGTTTCGCATGGATTCGAAGGTAACCCTTCTACTTCGCATTGATTTGAAGCTAAATCATGTGTTCCGCATGGATTCGAAGGTAACTCGATTGTTTCGCATGCAGTGGAAGCTGAATCATGTATATCACAAGTATTTGCGGCTAAACCATTTGTTTCGCATGGATTCGAAGGTAACACTTCTACTTCGCATTGATTTGAAGCTAAATCATTCGTTTCGCATGGATTTGAAGCTAACTCGTTTGTTTCGCATTCTGTTGAAGCTAAATCATGCATATCACAAGTATTTGAAGCTAAACCATTTGTTTCGCATGGATTCGAAGATAAGCCTTCTACTTCGCATTGATTTTAATCTAAATCATGTGTTTCGCATGGATTTGAAGCTAACTCGTTTGTTTCGCATGCTGTTGAAGCTAAGTCATGTATATCACAAGTATTTGCGGCTAAACCATTTGTTTCGCATGGATTCGAAGGTAACCCTTCTACTTCGCATTGATTTGAAGCTAAATCATGTGTTCCGCATGGATTTGAAGCTAACTCGTTTGTTTCGCATGCTGTTGAAGCTAAATCATGAATATCACAAGTATTTGAAGCTATATCATTTGTTTCGCATGGATTCGAAGATAACCCTTCTAATTCGCATTGATTTGAAGCTAAATCATGTGTTTCGCATGGATTTGAAGCTAACTCGTTTGTTTCGCATGCTGTTGAAGCTAAGTCATGTATATCACAAGTATTTACGGCTAAACCATTTGTTTCGCATGGAATCGAAGGTAACCCTTCTACTTCGCATTGATTTTAATCTAAATCATGTGTTTCGCATGGATTTGAAGCTAACTCGTTTGTTTCGCATGCTGTTGAAGCTAAATCATGTATATCACAAGTATTTGAAGCTAAACTATTTGTTTCGCATGGATTCGAAGATAAGCCTCCTACTTCGCATTGATTTGAAGCTAAATCATGTGTTCGCATGGATTTGAAGCTAACTCGTATGCTTCGCATGCTGTTGAAGCTAAATAAAGTGTATCACAAGTATTTGAAGCTAAACCATTTGTTTCGCATGGATTTGAAGCTAAGACGTCAACTTCGCGTTGACTTGATGATAAATCATGTTTTTCGCTTGGACTTGAAGCTAACTCGTTTGTTTCGCATGCTGTTGAAGCTAAATCATGTATATCACAAGTATTTGAAGCTAAATCATTTGTTTCGCATGGATTCGAAGATTAGCCTTCCACATCGCATTGATTTGAAGCTAAATCATGTGTTTCGCATGGATTTGTATCGAACTCGTTTGTTTTGCATGCTGTTGAAGCTAAATCATGTTTATCACAAGTATTTGAAGCTAAACTATTCGTTTCACATGGATTCGAAGGTAAGCCTTCCACTTCGCATTGATTTGAAGCTAAATCATGTGTTTCGCATGGATTAGCAGTTAACTCGTTTGTTTCGCTTGCAGTTAAAGCTATATCATGTATATCACAAGTATTTGAAGCTAAACCATTTGTTTCGCATGGATTCGAAGATAAGCCTCCTACTTCGCATTGATTTGAAGCTAAATCATGTGTTCGCATGAATTTGAAGCTAACACGTTTGTTTCGCATGCTGTTGAAGCTAAATCATGTATATCACAAGTATTTGAAGCTAAACCATTTGATTCGCTTGGATTCGAAGATAAGCCTCCTACTTCGCATTGATTTGAAGCTAAATCATGTGTTCGCATGGATTTGAAGCTACCTCGTTTGTTTCGCATGCAGTTGAAGCTAAATCATGTATATCACAAGTATTTGCAGCTAAACCATTTGTTTCGCATGGATTCGAAGATAACCCTTCTAATTCGTATTGATTTGAAGCTAATTCATGTGTTTCGCATGGATTTGAAACTAACTCGATACTTTCGCATGCTTTTGAAGCTAAATCATGTATATTACAAGTATTTGAAGCTAAACCATTTGCTTCGCATGGATTCGAAGATCAGCCTTCTACTTCGCATTGATTTGATGCTAAATCATTTGTTTCGCATGGATTCGAAGATAAGCCTCCTACTTCGCACTGATTTGAAGCTAAATCATGTGTTCGCATGGATTTGAAGCTAACTCGTTTGGTTCGCATGCTGTTGAAGCTAAATCATGTGTATCACAAGTATTTGAAGCTAATCCATTTGTTTCGCATGGATTCGAATATCAGCCTTCTACTTCGCATTGATTTGAAGTTAAATCATATGCTTCGCATGGATTTGAAGCTAACTCGTTTGTTTCACCTGCATTTGAAGCTATAGCACTTATATTCTCAAGTATGTGTAGCTAAATCATTCGTTTCGCATGGATTTGAAGCTAAGCCGTCAACTTCGCGTTGACTTGATGATAAATTATGTTTTTCGCTTGGACTTGAATTAACTCGTTTGTTTCGCATGCTGTTGAAGGTAAATCATGTATATCACAAGTATTTGAAGCTAAACAATTTGCTTCGCATTTATTCGAAGCTAAGCCTTCTACTTCGCATTGATTTGAAGCAAAATCATGTGTTTCTCATGGATTTGAAGCTGACTCGTTTATTTCGCATGCTGCTGAAGCTATATCACTTATATTCTCAAGTATGTGAAGCTAAACTATTCGTTTCACATGGATTCGAAGGTAAGCCGTCAACTTCGCGTTGACTTGATGATAAATCATGTTTTTCGCTTGGACTTGAAGCTAACTCGTTTGTTTCGCATGCTGTTGAAGCTAAATCATGTATATCACAAGTATTTGAAGCTAAATCATTTGTTTCGCATGGATTCGAAGATTAGCCTTCCACATCGCATTGATTTGAAGCTAAATCATGTGTTTCGCATGGATTTGTATGGAACTCGCTTGTTTCGCATGCTGTTGAAGCTAAATCATGTATATCACAAGTATTTGAAGCTATATCATATGTTTCGCATGGATTCGAAGATCAGCCTTCTACTTCTCATTGATTAGATGCTAAATAATGCGTTTCGCATGGATTTGAAGCTAACTCGTTTTCTTCGCCTGCATTTGATGTTAAATCATGTATATCACAGGTAGTTGAAGCTACACCATTTGTTTCGCATGGTATTCGAAGGTAAGCCTTCTACTTCGCATTGATTTGAAGCTAAATCACGTATTGCGCATGGAGTTGAAGCTAACTCGTTTGTTTCGCATGCTGTTGAATCTAAATCATGTATATCGCAAGAATCTGAAGCTAAACCATTTGATTCGCATGGATTTGAAGCTAAGCCTTCTACTTCGCATTGATTTGAAGCTAAATCATGTGTTTCGCTTGGATTCGAAGATTAGCCTTCTACTTCGCATTCATTTGAAGCTAAATCATGTGTTTCGCATGGATTTGAAGCTGACTCGTTTGTTTCGCCTGCACTTGAAGCTATATGATGTATATCACATATAATTGAAGCTAAACCATTTGTTTCGCATGGATTCGAATATCAGCCATCTACCTCGTATTGATTTGAAGCTAAATCCTGTGTTTCCCATGGATTTGAAGCTAATTCGTTTGTTTCGCATGAACTTGAAGCTGAACCATGTATATCACAAGTATTTGAAGCTAAACCGTTTGATTGGCAGGGTTTTCAAGCTAAGACTTCTACTTCGCATTGATTCGAAGATAAATCACGTGTTTCGCACGGATTTGAAGCTAAGCCTTTCACTTCGCATTGATTTGAAGCTAAATCATGTGTTTCGCTTGGATTTCAAGCTAACTCGTTTTCTTCGCCTGCATTTGATGTTAAATCATGTATATCACAGGTAGTTGAAGCTACACCATTTGTTTCGCATGGTATTCGAAGGTAAGCCTTCTACTTCGCATTGATTTGATGCTAAATCACGTATTGCGCATGGAGTTGAAGCTAACTCGTTTGTTTCGCATGCTGTTGAATCTAAATCATGTATATCGCAAGAATCTGAAGCTAAACCATTTGATTCGCATGGATTTGAAGCTAAGCCTTCTACTTCGCATTGATTTGAAGCTAAATCATGTGTTTCGCTTGGATTCGAAGATTAGCCTTCTACTTCGCATTCATTTGAAGCTAAATCATGTGTTTCGCATGGATTTGAAGCTGACTCGTTTGTTTCGCCTGCACTTGAAGCTATATGATGTATATCACATATAATTGAAGCTAAACCATTTGTTTCGCATGGATTCGAATATCAGCCATCTACCTCGTATTGATTTGAAGCTAAATCCTGTGTTTCGCATGGATTTGAAGCTAATTCGTTTGTTTCGCATGAACTTGAAGCTGAACCATGTATATCACAAGTATTTGAAGCTAAACCGTTTGATTGGCAGGGTTTTCAAGCTAAGACTTCTACTTCGCATTGATTCGAAGATAAATCACGTGTTTCGCACGGATTTGAAGCTAAGCCTTTCACTTCGCATTGATTTGAAGCTAAATCATGTGTTTCGCTTGGATTTCAAGCTAACTCGTTTTCTTCGCCTGCATTTGATGTTAAATCATGTATATCACAGGTATTTGAAGCTACACCATTTGTTTCGCATGGTATTCGAAGGTAAGCCTTCTACTTCGCATTGATTTGAAGCTAAATCACGTATTGCGCATGGAGTTGAAGCTAACTCGTTTGTTTTGCATGCAGTTGAAGCTAAATCATGTATATCATAAGGGTTTGATGCTAAGCCGTTTGATTCGCATGGATTAGAAGATCAGCATTCTACTTCGTATTGAATTGAAGCTAAATCATGTATTTCGCATGGATTTGAAGCTAACACCTTTGTTTCGCATGGTGTTGAAGCTAAGTCATGTATAACACAAGTATTTGAAGCCAAACAATCTGTTTCGTGTGGTTTCGGAGATCAGCCTTCTACTTCGCATTGATTTGAAGCTAAATCATATGTTTCGCTTGGATTTGAAGCTAACTCGTTTGTTTCGCATGCAGTCGATGCTAAATCATGTACATCACAAGTATTTGAAGCTAAACCATCTGTTTCGTGTGGATTCGAAGGTAAGCCTTCTACTTCGCATTGATTTGATGCTAAATCATGTGTTTCGCGTGAATTTGAAGCTAACTCGTTTGTTTCTCTTACTGTTGACTGTAAATCATGTATATCACAAGTGTTTGAATCTAAACCATTTGTTTCGCATAGATTCGAAGGTAAGCCTTCCACTTCGCATTGATTTGATGCTAAGTCATGTGATTCGCATGGATTTGAAGCTAGCTCGTTTGTATCGCTTGCTGTTGAAGCTAAATCATGTATATCATAAGTATTTGAAGCTGAACCTTTTGTTTGGCATGAATATTAAGCTAAATCATGTGTTTCAAATGTATTTGGAGCTAAGTCATGTGTTTCGAAAGGATTTGAAGCTAATTCGTTGATTTCGCATGCAGTTGATGCTAAATCATGTACATCACAAGTATTTGAAGCTAAACCATCTGTTTCGTGTCGATTCGAAGGTAAGCCTTCTACTTCTCATTGATTTGATTCTAAATCATGTGTTTCGCTTGGATTTGAAGCTAACTCGCTGGTTTTGCATGAAGTTGAATCTAAATCATGTATATCACAAGTATTTGAAGCTGAACCATTTGTTTCACATAGATTTGAAGCTAAGCCTTCTACTTCACATTGATTGGAAGTTAAATCATGTGTTTCGCATGGATTTGAAGCTAACTCGGTTGTGTCGTTTGCATTTGAAGCTATATCACTTATATTCGCACGTATTTGAAGCTAAACCATTCGTTTCGCATGGATTTGACGCTAAGCCTTCTGCTTCGCATTGATTTGATACTAAATCGTGTGTTTCGTTTGGATTTGAAGCTAACATGTTTGTTTCGCACGCAGTTGAAGCTAAATCATGTATATCACAAGTATTTGAAGATAAACCGTTTGATTGGTATGGATTTGCAGCTAGGACTTCTACTTCGCATTGATTTGAAGCTTAATCATGTGTTTCGCTTGGTTTTGAAGCTAACTTGTTTGTGTCGCATGCAGTTGAATATAAATCATGTATATCACAAGTATTTGAAGCTAAACCATTTGATTCGCATGGATTTGAAGCTAACGCGTGTGTTTCGCATGGAGTTGAAGTTAAATCATGTATATCACAAGTATTTGGAGCTAAACTATTCGTATCGCATGGATTTGAAACTAAGTCTTCTACTTCGCTTGTATTTGAAGCTAACTTGTTTGTTTCGCATGGATTCGACGATCAGCCATCCGCTTCGCATTGATTTGAAACTAAGTCATGTGTTTCGCTTGGATTTGAATTCAACTCGTTTGTTTCGCAAGCTGTTGAAGCGAAATCATGTATATCACTAGTATTTGCAGCTAAACCATTTGTTTCGTAAGGATTCGAAGTTCAGCCTTATACTTCGCATTGATTTGAAGCTAAATCATGTGCTTCGCATGGATTTGAAGCTAATCGTTTGTTTCGCATGCAGTTGAAGCAAAACGACGCATATCACAAGTATTTGAAGCAAAACCATTTGATTCACATGGATTCGAAGATCAGCCTTCTACTTCGCATTGATTTGAAGCTAAATCATGAGTTTCGCATGGATATGAAGCTAAATCATGTGTTTCAAATGTATTTGGAGCTAAGTCATGTGTTTCGAAAGGATTTGAAGCTAATTCGTTGATTTCGCATGAAGTTGAAGCTAAATCACGTATATCACAAGTATTTGAAGCTGAACCATTTGTTTCGCTTGGATTCGATGATAAGCCTTCTACTTCGTATTGAATTGAAGCTAAATCATGTATTTGGCATGGATTTGAAGCTAACACGTTTGTTTCGCATGCAGTTGATGCTAAATCATGTACATCACAAGTATTTGAAGCTAAACCATCTGTTTCGTGTCGATTCGAAGGTAAGCCTTCTACTTCGCATTGATTTGATTCTAAATCATGTGTTTCGCTTGGATTTGAAGCTAACTCGCTGGTTTTGCATGAAGTTGAATCTAAATCATGTATATCACAAGTATTTGAAGCTGAACCATTTGTTTCACATAGATTTGAAGCTAAGCCTTCTACTTCACATTGATTGGAAGTTAAACCATGTGTTTCGCATGGATTTGAAGCTAACTCGGTTGTGTCGTTTGCATTTGAAGCTATATCACTTATATTCGCACGTATTTGAAGCTAAACCATCTGTTTCGTGTGGATTCGAAGGTAAGCCTTCTACTTCGTATTGAATTGAAGCTAAATCATGTATTTGGCATGGATTTGAAGCTAACACGTTTGTTTCGCATGCAGTTGATGCTAAATCATGTACATCACAAGTATTTGAAGCTAAACCATCTGTTTCGTGTCGATTCGAAGGTAAGCCTTCTACTTCGCATTGATTTGAAGCAAAATCATGTGTTTCTCATGGATTTGAAGCTGACTCGTTTATTTCGCATGCTGCTGAAGCTATATCACTTATATTCTCAAGTATGTGAAGCTAAATCATTCGTTTCGCATGGATTTGAAGCTAAGCCGTCAACTTCGCGTTGACTTGATGATAAATCATGTTTTTCGCTTGGACTTGAAGCTAACTCGTTTGTTTCGCATGCTGTTGAAGCTAAATCATGTATATCACAAGTATTTGAAGCTAAATCATTTGTTTCGCATGGATTCGAAGATTAGCCTTCCACATCGCATTGATTTGAAGCTAAATCATGTGTTTCGCATGGATTTGTATGGAACTCGCTTGTTTCGCATGCTGTTGAAGCTAAATCATGTATATCACAAGTATTTGAAGCTAAACCATTTGTTTCGCATGGATTCGAAGATAAGCCTCCTACTTCGCATTGATTTGAAGCTAAATCATGTTTTTCGTTTGGACTTGAAGCTAACTCGTTTATTTCGCATGCTGTTGAAGCTAAATCAAGTGTATCACATGTATTTGAATTCAAATCATGTGTTTCGCATGGATTTGAATCTAACTCGTTTGTTTCGCATGCAGTTGAAGCTGAATCATGTATATCACAAGCATTTGAAGCTAAACTATTCGTTTCGCATGGATTCGAAGATAAGCCTTCCACCTCGCATTGATTTGAAGCTAAATCATGTGTTCCGCATGGATTTGAATCGAACTCGTTTGTTTCGCTTGCTGTTGAAGTTAAATCATGTATATCACAAGTATGTGAAGCTAAATCATTCGTTTCGCATGGATTTGAAGCTAAGCCGTCAACTTCGCTTTGACTTGATGCTAAATCATGATTTCGTTTGGACTTGAAGCTACCTCGTTTGTTTCGCATGCAGTTGAAGCTGAATCATGTATATCACAAGTATTTGAACCTAAACTATTCGTTTCGCATGGATTCGAGGATAAGCCTTCCACTTCGCATTGATTTGAAACTAAATCATGTGTTTCGCATGGATTTGAATCGAACTCGTTTGTTTCGCTTGCTGTTGAAGCTAAATCAAGGGTATCACAAGTATTTGAAGCCAAACCATTTGCTTCGCATGGATTCGAAGATCAGCCTTCTACTTCGCATTTATTAGATGCTAAATCATGTGTTTCGCATGGGTTTGAAGCTAACTCGTTTGTTTCGCCTGCATTTGAAGCTGTATCACTTATATTCACAAGTATGTGAAGCTAAATCATTCGTTTCGCATGGATTTGAAGCTAAGCCATCAACATCGCGTTGACTTGATGCTAAATAATGTTTTTGCTTGGACTTGAAGCTAACTCGTTTGTTTCGCATGTTGTTGAAGCTAAATCATGTATATCACAAGTATTTGAAGCTAAACCATTTGATTCCCATGGATTTGAAGCTAAGCTTTCTACTTCGCATTGATTTGAAGATAAATCATGTGTTTCGCTTGGATTTGAAGATAACTCGTTTGCTTCGCATGCTGTTGAAGCTACATCATGTATATCGCAAGTATTTGAAGTTAAACCATTTGTTTCGCATGGATTCGAAGATAATCCATCTATTTCGCATCGATTTTAATCTAAATCATGAGTTTCGCATGGATTTGAAGCTAAATCATGTGTTTTGAATGGATTTGAAGCTAACTCGTTTGTGTCGCTTGCATTTGAAGCTATATCACTTATATTCGCAAGTATTTGAAGCTAAACCATTCGTTTCGCATGGATTCGAAGAACAGCCTCCTAATACGCGTTTATTTGAAGCTAAATCATGTGTTTTGAATGGATTTGTAGATAACTCGTTTGCTTCCCAAGCAGTTGAAGCTAAATCATGTATATCATAAGTATTTGAAGCTAAAGAACTTGATTAGCATGGTTTTCAAACTAAGCCTTCTACTTCGCATTGATTTGAAGGTAAATCGTGTCTTTTGCATGGATTTAAAGCTAACTCGTTTGTTTCGCCTGCATTTGAAGCTATTTCAGTGATATTCGCAAGTATTTGAAGCTAAATGCTTCGTTTCGCTGGATTTGAAGCTAAGCCGTCTACTTCGCATTGATTTGATTCTAAATCATGTGTTTCGCTTGGATTTGAAGCTAACTCGTTGGTTTTGCATGAAGTTGAATCTAAATCATGTATATAACAAGTATTTGAAGCTGAACCATTTGTTTCACATACATTTGAAGCTAAGCCTTCTACTTCGCATTGATTGGAAGTTAAATCATTTGTTTCGCATGGATTTGAAGCTAACTCGTTTGTGTCGCTTGCATTTGAAGCTATATCACTAATATTCGCGAGTATTTGAAGCTAAACCATTCGTTTCGCATGGATTCGAAGATCAGCCTTCTACTTCGCATTCATTTGAAGCTCAATCATGTGTTTCGCATGGATTTGAAGCTGACTCGTTTGTTTCGCATGCATTTGAAGCTAAATCATGTATATCACATATAATTGAAGCTAAACCATCTGTTTCGTGTGGATTCGAAGGTAAGCCTTCTACTTCGCATTGATTTGAAGCTAAATCATGAGTTTCGCATGGATTTGAAGCTAAATCATGTGTTTTGAATGGATTTGAAGCTGACTCGTTTGTTTCGCCTGCATTTGAAGCTATATGATGTATATCACAAGTATTTGAATCTGAACCATTTGATTCCCATGAATAGTACGCTAAACCATGTATTTCGAATGAATTTGAAGCTAAATCACGTGTTTCGCACGGATTTGAAGCTAAGCCTTTCACTTCGCATTGATTTGGAGCTAAATCATGTGTTTCGCATAGATTTAAAGATAACTCGTTTGTTTTGCATGCAGTTGAAGCTAAATCATGTATATCACAAGGGTTTGATGCTAAGCCGTTTGATTCGCATGTATTTGAAGATAAGCCTTCTACTTCGTATTGAATTGAAGCTAAATCATGTATTTCGCATGGATTTGAAGCTAACACCTTTGTTTCGCATGGTGTTGAAGCTAAGTCATGTATAACACAAGTATTTGAAGCCAAACAATCTGTTTCGTGTGGTTTCGGAGATCAGCCTTCTACTTCGCATTGATTTGAAGCTAAATCATATGTTTCGCTTGGATTTGAAGCTAACTCGTTTGTTTCGCATGCAGTCGATGCTAAATCATGTACATCACAAGTATTTGAAGCTAAACCATCTGTTTCGTGTGGATTCGAAGCTAAGCCTTCTACTTCGCATTGATTTGATGCTACATCATGTGTTTCGCATGGATTTGAAGCTAACTCGTTTGTTTCTCTTACTGTTGACTGTAAATCATGTATATCACAAGTGTTTGAATCTAAACCATTTGTTTCGCATGGATTCGAAGGTAAGCCTTCTACTTCGCATTGATTTGATGCTAAGTCATGTGATTCGCATGGATTTGAAGCTAGCTCGTTTGTATCGCTTGCTGTTGAAGCTAAATCATGTATATCATAAGTATTTGAAGCTGAACCTTTTGTTTGGCATGAATATTAAGCTAAATCGTGTGTTTCGAATGTATTTGGAGCTAAGTCATGTGTTTCGAAAGGATTTGAAGCTAATTCGTTGATTTCGCATGAAGTTGAAGCTAAATCACGTATATCAAAAGTATTTGAAGCTGAACCATTTGTTTCGCTTGGATTCGATGATAAGCCTTCTACTTCGTATTGAATTGAAGCTAAATCATGTATTTGGCATGGATTTGAAGCTAACACGTTTGTTTCGCATGCAGTTGATGCTAAATCATGTACATCACAAGTATTTGAAGCTAAACCATCTGTTTCGTGTCGATTTGAAGGTAAGCCTTCTACTTCGCATTGATTTGATTCTAAATCATGTGTTTCGCTTGGATTTGAAGCTAACTCGATTGTTTCGCCTGCATTTGAAGCTATATCAGTGATATTCGCAATTATTTGAAGGTAAATCATTCGATTCGCTGGATTTGAAACTAAGCCTTCTACTTCGCATTGATTTGATACTAAATCATGTGTTTCGCTTGGATTTGAAGCTAACTCGTTGGTTTTGCATGAAGATGAATCTAAATCATGTATATCACAAGTATTTGAAGCTGAACCATTTGTTTCACATACATTTGAAGCTAAGCCTTCTACTTCACATTGATTGGAAGTTAAATTATGTGTTTCGCATGGATTTGAAGCTAACTCGTTTGTGTCGCTTGCATTTTAAGCTATATCACTTATATTCGCAAGTATTTGAAGCTAAACCACTCGTTTCGCATGGATTCGAAAATCAGCCTTCTACTTCGCATTCATTTGAAGCTAAATCATGTTGTTTCGCATGGATTTGAAGCTAACTCGTTTGTTTCGCCTGCATTTGAAGGTATATCATGTATATCAGAAGTATTTGAATCTGAACCACTTGATTCCCATGAATAGTACGCTAAACCATGTCTTTAGAATGAATTTGAAGCTAAATCATGTGTTCTGAATGGAATTGAAGCTAACTCGTTTGTTTCGCATGCATTTGAAGCTAAATCATGTATATCACATATAATTGAAGCTAAACCATTTGTTTCGCATGGATTCGAAGATAAGCCTTCTACTTCGCATTGATTTGAAGCTAAATCATGTCCATCGCTAGGATTTGAAGGTAACTCGTTTGTTTCGCATACTGTTGAAGGTAAATCATGTATAACACAAGTATTTGAGCCTGAGCCATTTGTTTCGCATGGATTCGAAGAACAGCCTCCTAATTCGCGTTTATTTGAAGCTAAATCATGTGTTTTGAACGGATTTGTAGATAACTCGTTTGCTTCCCAAGCAGTTGAAGCTAAATCATGTATATCATAAGTATTTGAAGCTAAAGAACTTGATTAGCATGGTTTTCAAACTAAGCCTTCTACTTCGCATTGATTTGAAGGTAAATCGTGTCTTTTGCATGGATTTAAAGCTAACTCGTTTGTTTCGCCTGCATTTGAAGCTATATCAGTGATATTCGCAAGTATTTGAAGCTAAATGCTTCGTTTCGCTGGATTTGAAGCTAAGCCGTCTACTTCGCATTGATTTGATTCTAAATCATGTGTTTCGCTTGGATTTCAAGCTAACTCGTTTTCTTCGCCTGCATTTGATGTTAAATCATGTATATCACAGGTAGTTGAAGCTACACCATTTGTTTCGCATGGTATTCGAAGGTAAGCCTTCTACTTCGCATTGATTTGAAGCTAAATCACGTATTGCGCATGGAGTTGAAGCTAACTCGTTTGTTTCGCATGCTGTTGAATCTAAATCATGTATATCGCAAGAATCTGAAGCTAAACCATTTGATTCGCATGGATTTGAAGCTAAGCCTTCTACTTCGCATTGATTTGAAGCTAAATCATGTGTTTCGCTTGGATTCGAAGATTAGCCTTCTACTTCGCATTCATTTGAAGCTAAATCATGTGTTTCGCATGGATTTGAAGCTGACTCGTTTGTTTCGCCTGCACTTGAAGCTATATGATGTATATCACATATAATTGAAGCTAAACCATTTGTTTCGCATGGATTCGAATATCAGCCATCTACCTCGTATTGATTTGAAGCTAAATCCTGTGTTTCCCATGGATGTGAAGCTAATTCGTTTGTTTCGCATGAACTTGAAGCTGAACCATGTATATCACAAGTATTTGAAGCTAAACCGTTTGATTGGCAGGGTTTTCAAGCTAAGACTTCTACTTCGCATTGATTCGAAGATAAATCACGTGTTTCGCACGGATTTGAAGCTAAGCCTTTCACTTCGCATTGATTTGAAGCTAAATCATGTGTTTCGCTTGGATTTCAAGCTAACTCGTTTTCTTCGCCTGCATTTGATGTTAAATCATGTATATCACAGGTAGTTGAAGCTACACCATTTGTTTCGCATGGTATTCGAAGGTAAGCCTTCTACTTCGCATTGATTTGAAGCTAAATCACGTATTGCGCATGGAGTTGAAGCTAACTAGTTTGTTTCGCATGCTGTTGAATCTAAATCATGTATATCGCAAGAATCTGAAGCTAAACCATTTGATTCGCATGGATTTGAAGCTAAGCCTTCTACTTCGCATTGATTTGAAGCTAAATCATGTGTTTCGCTTGGATTCGAAGATTAGCCTTCTACTTCGCATTCATTTGAAGCTAAATCATGTGTTTCGCATGGATTTGAAGCTGACTCGTTTGTTTTCGCCTGCACTTGAAGCTATATGATGTATATCACATATAATTGAAGCTAAACCATTTGTTTCGCATGGATTCGAATATCAGCCATCTACCTCGTATTGATTTGAAGCTAAATCCTGTGTTTCGCATGGATTTGAAGCTAATTCGTTTGTTTCGCATGAACTTGAAGCTGAACCATGTATATCACAAGTATTTGAAGCTAAACCGTTTGATTGGCAGGGTTTTCAAGCTAAGACTTCTACTTCGCATTGATTCGAAGATAAATCACGTGTTTCGCACGGATTTGAAGCTAAGCCTTTCACTTCGCATTGATTTGAAGCTAAATCATGTGTTTCGCTTGGATTTCAAGCTAACTCGTTTTCTTCGCCTGCATTTGATGTTAAATCATGTATATCACAGGTATTTGAAGCTACACCATTTGTTTCGCATGGTATTCGAAGGTAAGCCTTCTACTTCGCATTGATTTGAAGCTAAATCACGTATTGCGCATGGAGTTGAAGCTAACTCGTTTGTTTCGCATGCTGTTGAATCTAAATCATGTATATCGCAAGAATCTGAAGCTAAACCATTTGATTCGCATGGATTTGAAGCTAAGCCTTCTACTTCGCATTGATTTGAAGCTAAATCATGTGTTTCGCTTGGATTCGAAGATTAGCCTTCTACTTCGCATTCATTTGAAGCTAAATCATGTGTTTCGCATGGATTTGAAGCTGACTCGTTTGTTTCGCCTGCATTTGAAGCTATATGATGTATATCACAAGTATTTGAATCTGAACCATTTGATTCCCATGAATAGTACGCTAAACCATGTATTTCGAATGAATTTGAAGCTAAATCACGTGTTTCGCACGGATTTGAAGCTAAGCCTTTCACTTCGCATTGATTTGGAGCTAAATCATGTGTTTCGCATAGATTTAAAGATAACTCGTTTGTTTTGCATGCAGTTGAAGCTAAATCATGTATATCATAAGGGTTTGATGCTAAGCCGTTTGATTCGCATGGATTAGAAGATCAGCATTCTACTTCGTATTGAATTGAAGCTAAATCATGTATTTCGCATGGATTTGAAGCTAACACCTTTGTTTCGCATGGTGTTGAAGCTAAGTCATGTATAACACAAGTATTTGAAGCCAAACAATCTGTTTCGTGTGGTTTCGGAGATCAGCCTTCTACTTCGCATTGATTTGAAGCTAAATCATATGTTTCGCTTGGATTTGAAGCTAACTCGTTTGTTTCGCATGCAGTCGATGCTAAATCATGTTCATCACAAGTATTTGAAGCTAAACCAACTGTTTCGTGTGGATTCGAAGGTAAGCCTTCTACTTCGCATTGATTTGATGCTAAATCATGTGTTTCGCATGGATTTGAAGCTAACTCGTTTGTTTCTCTTACTGTTGACTGTAAATCATGTATATCACAAGTGTTTGAATCTAAACCATTTGTTTCGCATAGATTCGAAGGTAAGCCTTCCACTTCGCATTGATTTGATGCTAAGTCATGTGATTCGCATGGATTTGAAGCTAGCTCGTTTGTATCGCTTGCTGTTGAAGCTAAATCATGTATATCATAAGTATTTGAAGCTGAACCTTTTGTTTGGCATGAATATTAAGCTAAATCATGTGTTTCAAATGTATTTGGAGCTAAGTCATGTGTTTCGAAAGGATTTGAAGCTAATTCGTTGATTTCGCATGAAGTTGAAGCTAAATCAAGTATATCACAAGTATTTGAAGCTGAACCATTTGTTTCGCTTGGATTCGATGATAAGCCTTCTACTTCGTATTGAATTGAAGCTAAATCATGTATTTGGCATGGATTTGAAGCTAACACGTTTGTTTCGCATGCAGTTGATGCTAAATCATGTACATCACAAGTATTTGAAGCTAAACCATCTGTTTCGTGTCGATTCGAAGGTAAGCCTTCTACTTCTCATTGATTTGATTCTAAATCATGTGTTTCGCTTGGATTTGAAGCTAACTCGCTGGTTTTGCATGAAGTTGAATCTAAATCATGTATATCACAAGTATTTGAAGCTGAACCATTTGTTTCACATAGATTTGAAGCTAAGCCTTCTACTTCACATTGATTGGAAGTTAAATCATGTGTTTCGCATGGATTTGAAGCTAACTCGGTTGTGTCGTTTGCATTTGAAGCTATATCACTTATATTCGCACGTATTTGAAGCTAAACCATTCGTTTCGCATGGATTTGACGCTAAGCCTTCTGCTTCGCATTGATTTGATACTAAATCGTGTGTTTCGCTTGGATTTGAAGCTAACATGTTTGTTTCGCACGCAGTTGAAGCTAAATCATGTATATCACAAGTATTTGAAGATAAACCGTTTGATTGGTATGGATTTGCAGCTAGGACTTCTACTTCGCATTGATTTGAAGCTTAATCATGTGTTTCGCTTGGATTTGAAGCTAACTTGTTTGTGTCGCATGCAGTTGAATATAAATCATGTATATCACAAGTATTTGAAGCTAAACCATTTGATTCGCATGGATTTGAAGCTAACGCGTGTGTTTCGCATGGTGTTGAAGTTAAATCATGTATATCACAAGTATTTGGAGCTAAACTATTCGTATCGCATGGATTTGAAACTAAGTCTTCTACTTCGCTTGTATTTGAAGCTAACTCGTTTGTTTCGCATGGATTCGACGATCAGCCATCCGCTTCGCATTGATTTGAAACTAAGTCATGTGTTTCGCTTGGATTTGAATTCAACTCGTTTGTTTCGCAAGCTGTTGAAGCGAAATCATGTATATCACTAGTATTTGCAGCTAAACCATTTGTTTCGTAAGGATTCGAAGTTCAGCCTTATACTTCGCATTGATTTGAAGCTAAATCATGTGTTTCGCATGGATTTGAAGCTAATCGTTTGTTTCGCATGCAGTTGAAGCAAAACGACGCATATCACAAGTATTTGAAGCAAAACCATTTGATTCACATGGATTCGAAGATCAGCCTTCTACTTCGCATTGATTTGAAGCTAAATCATGAGTTTCGCATGGATATGAAGCTAAATCATGTGTTTCAAATGTATTTGGAGCTAAGTCATGTGTTTCGAAAGAATTTGAAGCTAATTCGTTGATTTCGCATGAAGTTGAAGCTAAATCACGTATATCACAAGTATTTGAAGCTGAACCATTTGTTTCGCTTGGATTCGATGATAAGCCTTCTACTTCGTATTGAATTGAAGCTAAATCATGTATTTGGCATGGATTTGAAGCTAACACGTTTGTTTCGCATGCAGTTGATGCTAAATCATGTACATCACAAGTATTTGAAGCTAAACCATCTGTTTCGTGTCGATTCGAAGGTAAGCCTTTTACTTCGCATTGATTTGATTCTAAATCATGTGTTTCGCTTGGATTTGAAGCTAACTCGCTGGTTTTGCATGAAGTTGAATCTAAATCATGTATATCACAAGTATTTGAAGCTGAACCATTTGTTTCACATAGATTTGAAGCTAAGCCTTCTACTTCACATTGATTGGAAGTTAAATCATGTGTTTCGCATGGATTTGAAGCTAACTCGGTTGTGTCGTTTGCATTTGAAGCTATATCACTTATATTCGCACGTATTTGAAGCTAAACCATTCGTTTCGCATGGATTTGACGCTAAGCCTTCTGCTTCGCATTGATTTGATACTAAATCGTGTGTTTCGCTTGGATTTGAAGCTAACATGTTTGTTTCGCACGCAGTTGAATATAAATCATGTATATCACAAGTATTTGAAGCTAAACCATTTGATTCGCATGGATTTGAAGCTAACGCGTGTGTTTCGCATGGAGTTGAAGCTAAATCATGTATATCACAAGTATTTGGAGCTAAACTAGTCGTATCGCATGGATTTGAAACTAAGTCTTCTACTTCGCTTGTATTTGAAGCTAACTCGTTTGTTTCGCATGGATTCGACGATCAGCCATCCGCTTCGCATTGATTTGAAACTAAGTCATGTGTTTCGCTTGGATTTGAATTCAACTCGTTTGTTTCGCAAGCTGTTGAAGCGAAATCATGTATATCACTAGTATTTGCAGCTAAACCATTTGTTTCGTAAGGATTCGAAGTTCAGCCTTATACTTCGCATTGATTTGAAGCTAAATCATGTGTTTCGCATGGATTTGAAGCTAATCGTTTGTTTCGCATGCAGTTGAAGCAAAACGACGCATATCACAAGTATTTGAAGCAAAACCATTTGATTCACATGGATTCGAAGATCAGCCTTCTACTTCGCATTGATTTGAAGCTAAATCATGAGTTTCGCATGGATATGAAGCTAAATCATGTGTTTTGAATGGATCCGAATTTAACTCGTTTGCTTCCCAAGCAGTTGAAGCTAAATCATGTATATCATAAGTATTTGAAGCTAAAGAACTTGATTCGCATGGATTTCATACCATGCCTTCTACTTCGCATTGATTTGATTCTAAATCATTTGTTTCGCTTGGATTTGAAGCTAACACATTTGTTTCGCATGCTGTTGAAGCTAAATCATGTATATCACAAGTATTTGAAGCAAAACCATTTGTTTCGCATGGATTCGAAGATAAGCCTTCTACATCGCATTGATTTGATGTTAAGTCATGTGTTTCGCACGGATTTGAAGCTAACTCGTTTGTTTCTCATGCTGTTGAAGTTAAGTTATGTATAACACAAGTATTTGAAGCCAAACAATCTGTTTCGTGTGGATTCGGAGATCAGCCTTCTACTTCGCATTGATTTGAAGCTAAATCATTTGCTTTGCTCGGATTTGAAGCCAACTCGTTTGTTTAGCATGCAGTTAAAGGTAAATCATGTATAAAACAAGTATTTGAAGCTAATCCATTTGTTTCGCATGGATTTGATGCTAAGCCTTCTACTTCGCATTGATTTGAAGCTGAATGATGTGTTTCGCTTGTATTTGAAGCTAAACTTTCTACTCCGCATTGATTTGAAGCTAAATCATGCGCTTCGCTTGTATTTGAAGCTAACTCGTGTCGCATGCATTTGAAGCGTAATCCTGTATATCACAAATATTTGAAGCTAAACATGTGTGTTTCGCCTGGATTTCAAGCTAACTCGTTTGTTTCGCATGCAATTGAAGCTAAATCATGTATATCACAAGTATTTGAAGCTAAACCATTTGTTTCGCATGGATTCGAAGATAAGCCTCCTACTTCGCATTGATTTGAAGCTAAATCATGTGTTCGCATGGATTTGAATCTGACTCGTTTATTTCGCATGCTGTTGAAGATAAATCAACTGTATCACAAGTATTTGAAGATAACAATTTGCTTCGCATTTATTCGAAGCTAATCCTTCTACTTCGCATTGATTTGAAGCAAAATCATGTGTTTCTCATGGATTTGAAGCTGACTCGTTTATTTCGCATGCTGCTGAAGCTATATCACTTATATTCTCAAGTATGTGAAGCTAAATCATTCGTTTCGCATGGATTTGAAGCTAAGCCGTCAACTTCGCGTTGACTTGATGATAAATCATGTTCTTCGCTTGGACTTGAAGCTAACTCGTTTGTTTCGCATGCTGTTGAAGCTAAATCATGTATATCACAAGTATTTGAAGCTAAATCATTTGTTTCGCATGGATTCGAAGATTAGCCTTCCACATCGCATTGATTTGAAGCTAAATCATGTGTTTCGCATGGATTTGTATGGAACTCGCTTGTTTCGCATGCTGTTGAAGCTAAATCATGTATATCACAAGTATTTGAAGCTAAACCATTTGTTTCGCATGGATTCGAAGATAAGCCTCCTACTTCGCATTGATTTGATGCTAAATCATGTGTTCGCAAGAATTTGAAGCTAACTCGTTTGTTTCGCATGCTGTTGAAGCTAAATCATGTATATCACAAGTATTTGAAGCTATATCATATGTTTCGCATGGATTCGAAGGTAACCCTTCTAATTCGCATTGATTTGAAGCTAAATCATGTGTTTCGCATGGATTTGAAGTTAAATCGTTTGTTTCGCATGCAGTTGAAGCTAAATCAAGTGTATCACAAGTATTTGAAGCTAAACCATTTGCTTCGCATGGATTGCGAAGATCAGCCTTCTACTTCTCATTGATTAGATGCTAAATAATGCGTTTCGCATGGGTTTGAAACTAACTCGTTTGTTTTGCCTGCATTTGAAGCTATAGCACTTATATTCTCAAGTATGTGTAGCTAAATCATTCGTTTCGCATGGATTTGAAGCTAAGCCGTCAACTTCGCGTTGACTTGATGATAAATCATGTTTTTCGCTTGGACTTGAAGTTATCTCGTTTGTTTCGCATGCTGTTGAAGGTAAATCATGTATATCACAAGTATTAGAAGCTCAACCATTTTTTTCGCATGGATTCCAAGATAATCCTTCTAATTCGCATTGATTTTAAGCTAAATTATGAGTTTCGCATGGATTTGAAGCTAACTCGTTTGTTTCGCATGTTGTTGAAGCTAAATCATGTATATCACAAGTATTTGAAGCTAAACCATTTGATTCCCATGGATTTGAAGCTAAGCTTTCTACTTCGCATTGATTTGAAGATAAATCATGTGTTTCGCTTGGATTTGAAGATAACTCGTTTGCTTCGCATGCTGTTGAAGCTAAATCATGTATATCACAAGTATTTGAAGTTATACCATTTGTTTCGCATGGATTCGAAGATAATCCATCTATTTCGCATCGCTTTTAATCTAAATAATGTGTTCCGCATGGATTTGAAGCTAACTCGTTTATTTCGCATGCATTTGAAGCTAAATCATGTATATCACATATAATTGAAGCTAAACCATCTGTTTCGTGTGGATTCGAAGGTAAGCCTTCTACTTCGCATTGAATTGAAGCTAAATAATGTGTTTCGCATGGATTTGATGCCGACTCGTTTGTTTCGCCTGCATTTGAAGCTATATCATGTATATCACTAGTATTTGAATCTGAACCATTTGATTCCCATGAATAGTACGCTAAACCATGTATTTCGAATGAATTTGAAGCTAAATCATGTGTTTTGAATGGATTTGAAGCTAACTCGTTTGTTTCGCATGCATTTGAACCTAAATCATGTATATCACATATAATTGAAGCTAAACCAATTGTTTCGCATGGATTCGAAGATAAGCCTTCTACTTCGCATTGATTTGAAGCTAAATCATGTCTGTCGCTAGGATTTGAAGCTAACTCGTTTGTTTCGCATACTGTTGATGCTAAATCATGTATAACACAAGTAATTGAGTCTGAGCCATTTGTTTCGCATGGATTCGAAGATCAGCCTCCTAATTCGCATTGATTTGAAGGTAAATCATGTCTTTTGCATGGATTTAAAGCTAACTCGTTTGTTTCACCTGCATTTGAAGCTATATCAGAGATATTCGCAAGTATTTGAAGCTAAATCATTCGTTTCGCTGGATTTGAAGCTAAGCCTTCTACTTCGCATTGATTTGTATCTAAATCATGTGTTTCGCTTGGATTTGAAGCTAACTCGTTGGTTTTGCATGCAGTTGAAGCAAAATCACGCATATCACAAGTATTTGATGCTAAACCATTTTATTCCCATGGATTCGAAGATCAGCCTTCTACATCGCATTGATTTGAAGCTAAATCATGAGTTTCGCATGGATTTGAAGCTAAATCATGTGTTTTGAATGGATTTGAAGCTAACTCGTTTGTGTCGCTTGCATTTGAAGCTATATCACTTATATTCGCAAGTATTTGAAGCTAAACCATTCGTTCCGCATGGTTTCGAAGATCAGCCTTCTACTTCGCATTCATTTGAATCTAAATCATGTGTTTTGAATGGATTTGAAGCTAACTCGTTTGTTTCGAATGCATTTGAAGCTAAATCATGTATATCACATATAATTGAAGCTAAACCATTTGTTTCGCATGGATTCGAAAATAAGCCTTCTACTTCGCATTGATTTGAAGCTAAATCATGTCTATCGCTAGGATTTGAAGCTAACTCGATTGTTTCGCCTGCATTTGAAGCTATATCAGTGATATTCGCAATTATTTGAAGGTAAATCATTCGTTTCGCTGGATTTGAAACTAAGCCTTCTACTTCGCATTGATTTGATACTAAATCATGTGTTTCGCTTGGATTTGAAGCTAACTCGTTGGTTTTGCATGAAGATGAATCTAAATCATGTATATCACAAGTATTTGAAGCTGAACCATTTGTTTCACATACATTTGAAGCTAAGCCTTCTACTTCACATTGATTGGAAGTTAAATTATGTGTTTCGCATGGATTTGAAGCTAACTCGTTTGTGTCGCTTGCATTTTAAGCTATATCACTTATATTCGCAAGTATTTGAAGCTAAACCACTCGTTTCGCATGGATTCGAAGATCAGCCTTCTACTTCGCATTCATTTGAAGCTAAATCATGTTGTTTCGCATGGATTTGAAGCTAACTCGTTTGTTTCGCCTGCACTTGAAGCTATATGATGTATATCACATATAATTGAAGCTAAACCATTTGTTTCGCATGGATTCGAAGATAAGCATTCTACTTCGCATTGATTTGAAGCTAAATCATGTATTTCGCATGGATTTGAAGCTAACACCTTTGTTTCGCATGGTGTTGAAGCTAAGTCATGTACAACACAAGTATTTGAAGCCAAACAATCTGTTTCGTGTGGTTTCGGTGATCAGCCTTCTACTTCGCATTGATTTGAAGCTAAATCATATGTTTCGCTTGGATTTGAAGCTAACTCGTTTGTTTCGCATGCAGTCGATGCTAAATCATGTACATCACAAGTATTTGAAGCTAAACCATCTGTTTCGTGTGGATTCGAAGGTAAGCCTTCTACTTCGCATTGATTTGATGCTAAATCATGTGTTTCGCATGGATTTGAAGCTAACTCGTTTGTTTCTCTTACTGTTGACTGTAAATCATGTATATCACAAGTGTTTGAATCTAAACCATTTGTTTCGCATAGATTCGAAGGTAAGCCTTCCACTTCGCATTGATTTGATGCTAAGTCATGTGATTCGCATGGATTTGAAGCTAGCTCGTTTGTATCGCTTGCTGTTGAATCTAAATCATGTATATCACAAGTATTCGAAGCTGAACCATTTGTTTCACATAGATTTGAAGCTAAGCCTTCTACTTCACATTGATTGGAAGTTAAATCATGTGTTTCGCATGGATTTGAAGCTAACTCGGTTGTGTCGTTTGCATTTGAAGCTATATCACTTATATTCGCACGTATTTGAAGCTAAACCATTCGTTTCGCATGATTTCGAAGATCAGCCTTCTACTTCGCATTCATTTGAAGCTGAATAATGTGTTTCGCTTGTAATTGAAGTTATCTCGTTTGTTTCGCACGCAGTTGAAGATAAATCATGTATATCACAAGTATTTGAAGCTAAACCATTTGATCCGCATGGATTTGAAGCTAAGCATTCTACTTCGCATTGATTTGAGGGTAAGTCATGTGTTTCGCATGGATTTGAAGCTAAACCATTTGATCCGCATGGATTTGAATCTAAGCCTTCTACGTCGCATTGATTTGAAGCAGAATCATGTGTTTCGCTTGTATTTGAAGCTAACTCGTTTGATTCGCACGCAGTTGAAGATAAATCATATATACCACAAGTATTTGAAGCTAAACCATTTGATTCGCATGGATTTGAAGATAAGCCTTCTACGTCGCATTGATTTGAATCTGAATCATGTGATTCCTTTGGAATTGAAGCTTCGTCGTTTCTTTCTCATGCTGTTGAAGCTAAATCGTGTATATCACAAGTATTTGAAGCTAAATGATTTGTTTCGCATGGATTTGAAGCTAAGCCTCCTACTTCGCATTGATTTGATTCTAAATCATGTGTTTCGCTTGGATTTGAAGCAAACACGTTTGTTTCGCATGCTGTTGAAGCTAAATCATGTATATCACAAGTATTTGGAACTAAATAATCTGTTTCGTGTGGATTCGAAGATCAGCCTTCTACTTCGCATTGATTTGAAACTAAATCATGTGTTTCGCTTGGATTTGAAGCTTACTCGTTCGTTTCGCCTGCATTTGAAGCAAAATCATGTATATCACAATTATTTGATGCTAAACCATTTGATTCGCATGGATTTGAAAATAAGCCTTCTACTTCGCATTGATTTTAATCTAAATCATCTGTTTCGGATGGATTTAAAGCTATCTCGTTTGTTTCGCATGCAGTTGAAGATAAATCATGTATATCACAAGTATTTGAAGCTAATCCATTTGTATCGCGTGGATTCGAAGATCAGCCATCTACCTCGTATTGATTTAAAGCTAGATCATATGTTTCGCATGGATTTGAAGCTAATCGTTTGTATCGCATGTAGTTGAAGCTAAATCATGTATATCACAAGTATTTGAAGCTAAACCATTTGATTCGCATGGATTTGATGCTATGCCATCTACTTCGCTTTTATTTGAAACTGAATCATGTGTTTCTCTTGAATTTGAAGCTAACACGTTCGTTTCACATGCAGTTGAAGCTAAATCATGTATGTCACAAGTATTTGAAGCTGAACCATTTGTTTCGCACGAATATCAGGCTAAACCATGTGTTTGGAATGAATTTGAAGCTAAATCATGTGTTTCGCATAGATTTGAAGCTAACTCATTTGTTACGCATGCAGTTGAAGCTGAATCATGTATATCCCAAGTATTTGAAGCTCAACCATCTGATTCGCATGGATTTGAAGATAAGCCTTCTACTTCGCATTGATTTGAAGCGAAATCATGTGTTTCGCTTGGATTTCAAGCTAACTCGTTTGTTTCGCATGCAATTGAAGCTAAATCATGTATATCCCAAGTATTTGAAGCTCAACAATTTGATTCGCATGGATTTCAAAATAAGCCTTCTACTTCGCATTGATTTGAAGCGAAATCATGTGTTTCGCTTGGATTTCAAGCTAACTCGTTTGTTTCGCATGCAATTGAAGCTAAATAATGTATCAAACAAGTATTTGAAGCTAAACCATTTGTTTCGCATGGATTCGAAGATCAGCCATCTACCTCGTATTGGTTTAAAGCTAAATCATGTGTTTCGCAGGGATTTGAAGCTAACTCGTTAGTTTTGCATGCTGTTGAAGCTAAATCATGTATATCACAAGTATTTGAAGCTAAACCTTTTGTTTCGCAAGGATACGAAGATCAGTCTTCTACTTCGCATTGATAAGAAGCAAAATCATGTGTTTCGCATGGATTTGAAGCTAACTCGTTCGTTTCGCTTGCATTTGAAGCTAAATCATGCACATCACAAGTTTTTGAAGCTGAACCACTTGTTTCGCATGGATTTGAAGATAAGCCTTCTACTTCGCATTGATTTGAAGCTAAATCATGTGTTTCGCTTGGATTTCAAGCTAACTCGTTTGTTTCGCATGCAATTGAAGCTAAATCATGTATATCACAATTATTTGATAATAAACCATTTGATTCGCATGGATTTGTAGATAAGCCTTCTACTTCTCATTGATTTTAATCTAAATCATCTGTTTCGGATGGATTTAAAGCTATCTCGTTTGTTTCGCATGCAGTTGAAGATAAATCATGTATATCACAAGTATTTGAAGCTAATCCATTTGTTTCGCGTGGATTCGAAGATCAGCCATCTTCTTCGCATTGATTTGAAGTTAAATCATATGTTTCGCATGGATTTGAAGCTAATCGTTTGTATCGCATGCAGTTGAAGCTAAATCATGTATATCACAAGTATTTGAAGCTAAACCATTTGATTCGCATGGATTCGAAGATCAGCCATCTACCTCGTATTGATTTAAAGCTAAATCATGTGTTTCGCAGGGATTTGAAGCTAACTCGTTAGTTTTGCATGCTGTTGAAGCTAAATCATGTATATCACAAGTATTTGAAGCTAAACCTTTTGTTTCGCAAGGATACGAAGATCAGTCTTCTACTTCGCATTGATAAGAAGCAAAATCATGTGTTTCGCATGGATTTGAAGCTAACTCGTTCGTTTCGCTTGCATTTGAAGCTAAATCATGCACATCACAAGTTTTTGAAGCTGAACCACTTGTTTCGCATGGATTTGAAGATAAGCCTTCTACTTCGCATTGATTTGAAGCTAAATCATGTGTTTCGCTTGGATTTCAAGCTAACTCGTTTGTTTCGCATGCAATTGAAGCTAAATCATGTATATCACAATTATTTGAAGCTAAACCATTTGATTCGCATGGATTTGAAGATAAGCCTTCTACTTCTCATTGATTTTAATCTAAATCATCTGTTTCGGATGGATTTAAAGCTATCTCGTTTGTTTCGCATGCAGTTGAAGATAAATCATGTATATCACAAGTATTTGAAGCTAATCCATTTGTTTCGCGTGGATTCGAAGATCAGCCTTCTTCTTCGCATTGATTTGAAGTTAAATCATATGTTTCGCAAGGATTTGAAGCTAATCGTTTGTATCGCATGCAGTTGAAGCTAAATCATGTATATCACAAGTATTTGAAGCTAAACCATTTGATTCGCATGGATTCGAAGATCAGCCATCTACCTCGTATTGATTTAAAGCTAAATCATGTGTTTCGCAGGGATTTGAAGCTAACTCGTTCGTTTCGCTTGCATTTGAAGCTAAATCATGCACATCACAAGTATTTGAAGCTGAACCACTTGTTTCGCATGGATTTGAAGATAAGCCTTCTACTTCGCATTGATTTGAAGCTAAACCATGTGTTTCGCTTGGATTTCAAGCTAACTCGTTTGTTTCGCATGCAATTGAAGCTAAATCATGTATATCACAATTATTTGAAGCTAAACCATTTGATTCGCATGGATTTGATGCTATGCCATCTACTTCGCTTTTATTTGAAACTGAATCATGTGTTTCTCTTGAATTTGAAGCTAACACGTTCGTTTCACATGCAGTTGAAGCTAAATCATGTATGTCACAAGTATTTGAAGCTGAACCATTTGTTTCGCACGAATATCAGGCTAAACCATGTGTTTGGAATGAATTTGAAGCTAAATCATGTGTTTCGCATAGATTTGAAGCTAACTCATTTGTTACGCATGCAGTTGAAGCTGAATCATGTATATCCCAAGTATTTGAAGCTCAACCATCTGATTCGCATGGATTTGAAGATAAGCCTTCTACTTCGCATTGATTTGAAGCGAAATCATGTGTTTCGCAGGGATTTGAAGCTAACTCGTTAGTTTTGCATGCTGTTGAAGCTAAATCATGTATATCACAAGTATTTGAAGCTAAACCTTTTGTTTCGCAAGGATACGAAGATCAGTCTTCTACTTCGCATTGATAAGAAGCAAAATCATGTGTTTCGCATGGATTTGAAGCTAACTCGTTCGTTTCGCTTGCATTTGAAGCTAAATCATGCACATCACAAGTATTTGAAGCTGAACCACTTGTTTCGCATGGATTTGAAGATAAGCCTTCTACTTCGCATTGATTTGAAGCTAAATCATGTGTTTCGCTTGGATTTCAAGCTAACTCGTTTGTTTCGCATGCAATTGAAGCTAAATCATGTATATCACAATTATTTGAAGCTAAACCATTTGATTCGCATGGATTTGAAGATAAGCCTTCTACTTCGCATTGATTTTAATCTAAATCATCTGTTTCGGATGGATTTAAAGCTATCTCGTTTGTTTCGCATGCAGTTGAAGATAAATCATTTATATCACAAGTATTTGAAGCTAATCCATTTGTTTCGCGTGGATTCGAAGATCAGCCTTCTTCTTCGCATTGATTTGAAGTTAAATCATATGTTTCGCATGGATTTGAAGCTAATCGTTTGTATCGCATGCAGTTGAAGCTAAATCATGTATATCACAAGTATTTGAAGCTAAACCATTTGATGCGCATGGATTTGATGCTATGCCATCTACTTCGCTTTTATTGGAAACTGAATCATGTGTTTCTCTTGAATTTGAAGCTAACACTTTCGTTTCACATGCAGTTGAAGCTAAATCATGTTTGTCACAAGTATTTGAAGCTGAACCATTTGTTTCGCACGAATATCAGGCTAAACCATGTGTTTGGAGTGAATTTGAAGCTAAATCATGTGTTTCGCATAGATTTGAATCTAACTCATTTGTTACGCATGCAGTTGAAGCTGAATCATGGATATCCCAAGTATTTGAAGCTCAACCATTTGATTCGCATGGATTTGAAGCTAAGCCTCTAACTTCGCATTGATTTGAAGCTAAATCATGTGTTTCGCATGAATTTAAATGTATCTCGTTCGTTCGTCTGCATTTGAAGTTATTTCATTTATATCGCAAGTATTTGAATCTAAATCATGTGTTTCGCATGAATTTGAAGCTAACTGTTTGTTCCGCCTGCATTTGAAGCTATATGACTTATATCGCAAGTATTTGAAGCTAAATCATTCGTTTTGCGTGGATTTGAAGCTAAACCTTCTACATCACATTGATTTGAAGCAAACTCATGTGTTTCGCTTGGATTTGAAGCTAACTCGTATGTTTCGCATGGAGTTGAAGGTAAAACATGTATAAAACAAGTATTTCAAGCTAAACTATTCTTTTCGCATGGATTTGAAGCTAAGCCTTCTACTTCGAATTGATTTGAAGCTAAATCATGTGTTTCGCTCGGATTTGAAGCTGAGCCTTCTACTTCGTATGATTTGAAGCTAAATCAAATGTTCCGCATGGATTTGAAGCTAACTCGTTTGTTTCGCATCGATTTGAAGCTAAGCCTTCAACTTCGCATTGATTTGAAGCTAAATCATGTGTTTCTTATGAATTTGAATCGAACTGTTTGATTCGCATGCATTTGAAGCTATATCACTTATATCGTAAGTATTTGAAGCTAAATCATTTGTTTCGCATGGATTTGAAGGTAAGCCTTTAACTTCGCATTGATTTGAAGCTAAATCATGTGTTTCGCATGAATTTGAAGATAACTCGTTCGTTTGGTCTGCATTTGAAGCTATTTCATTTATATCGCAAGTATTTGAATCTAAATCATGTGTTTCGCTCGGATTTGAAGATAAACCTTCTGCTTCGCATGATTTGAAGCTAAATCATGTTTATCACAATTATCTGAATCTATACCATTTGTTTCGTTTGGATTTGAAGCTAAGCCTTCTACGCCGCACTGATTTGAAGCTAAATCATGTGTTTCGCATTAATTTGAAGATAACTCTTTCGTTCGTCTGCATTTGAAGTTATTTCATTTATATCGCAAGTATTTGAATCTAAATCATGTGTTTCGCATGAATTTGAAGCTAACTGTTTGTTCCGCCTGCATTTGAAGCTATATCACTTATATCGCAAGTATTTGAAGCTAAATCATTTGTTTCGCATGTATTTGAAGCTAAGCCTTTAACTTCGCATTGATTTGAAGCTAAATGATGTGTTTCGCATGAATTTGAAGATATCTCGTTCGTTTGGTCTGCATTTGAAGCTATTTCATTTATATGGCAAGTATTTGAATCTAAATCATGTGTTCCGCTCGGATTTGAAGCTAAGCCTTCTACTTCGCATGATTTGAAGCTCAATCATGTATATCACAAGTATCTGAAGGTAAACCATTTGTTTTGAAGCTAAATCACGTGTTTCACATGGATTTGAAGCTAAGCCTTCTACTTCGCGTTGATTTGATCAGAATCATGTGTTTCGCTTGTTTTTGAA
Source organism: Megalopta genalis (assembly GCF_051020955.1). Lineage (NCBI taxonomy): Eukaryota > Metazoa > Arthropoda > Insecta > Hymenoptera > Halictidae > Megalopta > Megalopta genalis. The sequence goes on along the minus strand of NW_027476204.1, from coordinate 453,541 downwards.
GCTGACTCGTGTATTTGGCATGCAGTTGAACCTAAATCATGTATATCACAATTATTTGAAGCTAAACCACTTGTTTCGCATGGTTTTGAAGATAAGCCTTCCACGTCGCATTGATTTTAATGTAAATCATCTGTTTCGGACGTATTTAAAGCTATCTCGTTTGTTTCGCATGCAGTTGAAGATAAATCATGTATATCACAAGTATTTGAAGCTAATCCATTTGTTTCGCGTGGATTCGAAGATCAGCCTTCTACTTCGCATTGATTTGAAGTTAAATCATATGTTTCGCATGGATTTGAAGCTAATCGTTTGTATCGCATGCAGTTGAAGCTAATTCATATATATCACAAGTATTTGAAGCTAAACCACTTGATTCGCATGGATTTGATGCTATGCCATCTACTTCGCTTTTATTTGAAACTGAATCATGTGTTTCTCTTGAATTTGAAGCTAACTCGTTCGTTTCACATGCAGTTGAAGCTAAATCATGTATGTCACAAGTATTTGAAGCTGAACCATTTGTTTCGCACGAATATCAGGCTAAACCATGTGTTTGGAATGAATTTGAAGCTAAATCATGTGTTTCGCATAGATTTGAAGCTAACTCATTTGTTACGCATGCAGTTGAAGCTGAATCATGTATATCTCAAGTATTTGAAGCTCAACCATTTGATTCGCATGGATTTGAAGATAAGCCTTCTACTTCGCATTGATTTTAATCTAAATCATGTGTTTCGCATGCATTTGAAGCTAATCGTTTGTATCGCATGGAGTTGAAGCTAAATCATGTATATCACAAGTATTTGAAGCTAAACCATTTGATTCGCATGGATTTGATGCTATGCCATCTACTTCGCTTTTATTTGAAACTGAATCATGTGTTTCTCTTGAATTTGATGCTAACACTTTCGTTTCACTTGCAGTTGAAGCTACATCATGTATGTCACAAGTATTTGAAGCTGAACCATTTGTTTCGCACGAATATCAGGCTAAACAATGTGTTTGGAATGAATTTGAAGCTAAATCATGTGTTTCGCATAGATTTGAAGCTAACTCGTTTGTTACGCATGCAGTTGAAGCTGAATCATGTATATCCCAAGTATTTGAAGCTCAACCATTTGATTCGCATGGATTTGAAGATAAGCCTTCTACTTCGCATTGATTTTAATCTAAATCATGTGTTTCGCATGCATTTGAAGCTAATCGTTTGTATCGCATGGAGTTGAAGCTAAATCATGTATATCACAAGTATTTGAAGCTAAACCATTTGATTCGCATGGATTTGATGCTATGCCATCTACTTCGCTTTTATTTGAAACTGAATCATGTGTTTCTCTTGAATTTGATGCTAACACTTTCGTTTCACTTGCAGTTGAAGCTACATCATGTATATCACAATTATTTGAAGCTAAACCATTTGATTTGCATGGATTTCAAAATAAGCCTTTTACTTCGCATTGATTTGAAGCTAAATCATGCGTTTCGCATGGATTTTAAGCTAACCCGTTGGTTTTGCCTGCATTTGAAGTTATATCACTCATATCGCAATTATCCGAATATAAATCATTTGTTTCTCATGTATTTGTTGCTAAGCCTTCTACATCGCATTGATTTGAGCTAAATCATGTGTTTCGCTTGCATTTGAAGCTAACTCGCTTGCTTCGCATGCAGTGGAAGCTAAATTATGTATATCACAAGTATTTGAAGCTAAACCATTTGCTTCGCATGAATATTAAGCTAAATCACGTGTTTCGCACGGATTTGAAGCTAACTCGTTTTTTTCGCCTGCAGTTGAATCTAAATCATGTATATCACAAGTATTTGAAGCTAAACCATTTGTTTCGCATGGATTCGAAGATCAGCCTTCTACTTCGCATTGATAAGAAGCAAAATCATGTGTTTCGCATGGATTTGAAGTTAAGCCTTCTACTTCGCATTGATTTGAAGCTAAATCATGCATTTCGCATGTATTCGAAGCTAACTCATTTGATTCGCTTGCTGTTGAAGCAAAATCACGCATATCACAAGTATTTGTAACTAAACCATTTGTTTCGCATGGATTCGAAGATCTGTCTTCTAGTTCGCATTGATTTGAAGCTAAATCATGTGTATCGCATGGATTTGAAGCTAACTCATTTGTTTCGTCTGCATTTGAAACTATATCACTTTGTTTTGCATGGATTCGAAGATAAGCCTTCTACTTCGCATTGATTTGAAGCTAAACCATCTACATCGCATTGATTTGTAGCTAAATCAAGTGTTTCGCTTGGATTTGAAGCTAGCTCGTTTGTTTCGCATGCAGTTGAAGCTAAATCATGTATATCACAAGTATTTGAAGCTAAACCATTTGTTTCGCATGGATTCGAAGATCAGACTTCTGCTTCGCACTGATTTGAAGCGGAATCGTGTGTTTCGCTTGTATTTGAAACTAACTCGTTAGTTTCGCATGCATTTGAAACTAAATCATGTATGTCACAAGTATTAGAATCTTAACTTTTTGTTTCGCATGGATTTGAAGCTAAGCCTTCTATTTCGCATTGACTTGAGGCAGAATCTTGTGTTTCGCTTGTATTTGAAGCTAACTCATTCGTTTCGCCTGCATTTGAAGCAATATCATGTATATCACAAGTATTTGGTGCTCAACGAATTGATTCGCATGCAGTTGAAGCTAAATCATGTATAAAACAAGTGTTTGTAGCTAAACCATTTGTTTCGCATGGATTTGAAGCTAAGCCTTCAACTTCGCTTTGTCGTGATGCTAAATTATGTTTTTCGCTTGGATTTGAAGCTAACACGTTTGTTTCGCATGCTGTTGAAGCTAAATCATGTATATCACAAGTATTTGAAACTAAATAATCTGTATCGTGTGGATTCGAAGATCAGCCTTCTACTTCGCATTGATTTGAAACTAAATCATGTGTTTCGCCTGGATTAGAAGCTAACTCGTTTGTTTCGCATGCAGTAGAAACTAAATCATGTATAACACAAGTATTTGAAGCTGAACCATTCGTTTCGCATGGATTCGAAGATAGGCCTTCTACTTCGCATTGATTTGAAACTAAATCATGTGTTTCGCATGGATTTGAAGTTAATTCGTTTGTTTCACCTGCATTTGAAGCTAAATCATGTGTTTCGCTTGGATCTGAAGCAATCTCGTTTGTTTCGCATGCAGTTGAAGCTAAATCATGTATAAAACAAGTATTTGAAGCTAAACTAATCGTTGCGCATGGATTTCAAGCAAAGCCTTCTACTTCGCATTGATTTGAAGCTAAATTATGTGTTTGGCTTGGATCTAAAGCTAACTCGTTTGTTTCGCATGCAGTTGAAACTAAATCATGTATAACACAAGTATTTGAAGCTAAACCATTTGTTTCGCTTGGATCTAAAGCTAACTCGTTTGTTTCGCATGCAGTTGAAACTAAATCATGTATATCACAAGTATTTGAAGCTAAACCATTTGTTTCGCATGGATTCGAAGATCAGACTTCTGCTTCGCACTGATTTGAAGCGGAATCGTGTGTTTCGCTTGTATTTGAAACTAACTCGTTAGTTTCGCATGGATTTGAAACTAAATCATGTATGTCACAAGTATTTGAAACTAAATAATCTGTTTCGTGTGGATTCGAAGATCAGCCTTCAACTTCGCATTGATTTGAAGCTAAATCATGAATATCACAAGTATTTGAAGCTACAACTTTTGATTCGCACGGATTTGAAGCTAAGGCTTCTACTTCGCATTGATTTGAGGCTAAATCATGTGTTTCGCTTGCATTTGAAGCTAACTCGTTTTTTTCGCATGCAGTTGATGCTAAATCATGTATATCATAAGTATTTGAAGCTGAACCTTTTGTTTGGCAAGAATATTAAGCTAAACCAAGTGTTTCGAATGAATTTGAAGCTAAATCATGTGTTTTGAATGGAGTTGAAGTTAACTCGTTTGCTTCCCAAGCAGTTGAAGCTAAATCATGTATAACATAAGTATTTGAAGCTAAAGAACTTGATTCGCATGGATTTCAAACTAAGCCTTCTACTTCGCATTGATTTGAAGGTAAATCATGTCTTTTGCCTGGATTTGAAGCTAACTCGTTAGTGTCGCCTGCATTTGAAGCTATATCACTTATATTCGCAAGTATTTGAAGCTAAACCATTCGTTTCGCATAGATTTGAAGCTAAGCCTTCTACTTCGCATTGAGTTGAACACAAATCATGTGTTTCGCTTGGATTTGAAGCTAAGCCTTCTACTTCCAATTGATTTGAAGCTAACCATATGTTTCTCATGTATTTGAAGCTAAGTCTTCTACTTCGCATTGATTTGATTCTAAATCATGTGTTTCGCTTGGATCTAAAGCTAACTCGTTTGTTTCGCATGCAGTTGAAACTAAATCATGTATATCACAAGTATTTGAAGCTAAACCATTTGTTTCGCATGGATTCGAAGATAAGCCTTCTACTTCGCATTGAATTGAATCTAAATCATGTGTTTCGCAAGGATTTGAAGCTAACACGTTTGTTTCGCATGCTGTTGAAGCCAACTCATGTATATTACAAGTATTTGAAGCTAAACCATCTGTTTCGTGTGGATTCGAAGGTCAGCCTTCTACATCGCACTGATTTGAAGCTAAATCATGTGTTTCACTTGGATTTGAAGCTAACTCGTTTGTTTCGCATGCAGTTGAAGCTAAATCATGAATTAAACAATTATTTGAAGCTAAAGCATTTGTTTCGCATGGATTTGAATCTAAGTCATCAACTTCGCGTTGATTTGACGTTAAATCATGTGTTACGCTTGGATTTGAAGCTCACTCGTTTGTTTCGCCTGCATTTGAAGCTATATCGATAATATCGCAAGTATATGAAGCTAAATAATTTGTGTCGCATGCATTTGATGCTAAACCTTCAACTTCGCATTGAATTGAATCTAAATCATGTGTTTCGCCTGGATTCGAAACAAACTCGTTTGTTTCGCATGCAGTTGAAGCTAAATGATGTATATCACAAGTATTTGAATCTAAACCATTTGTTTTGCATGGATACGAAGATAATCCTTCTACTTCGCATTGATTTGAAGCTAAATCATGTGTTTCGCATGGATTTGAAGCTAACTCGTTTGTTTCGCATGCAGTTGAAGCTAAATCATGTATATCACAAGTGTTTGAAGCTAAACCATTTGTTTGGCATGGATTCGAAGATAATCCTTCTACTTCGCATTGATTTGAAGCTAAATCATGTGTTTCGCATGGATTTAAAGCGATCTCGTCTGTTTCGCATGCAGTTGAAGCTAAATCATGTATATCACAGGTCTTTGGAGCTAAACCATTTGTTTCGCATGGATTCGAAGATAACCCCTCTACTTCGCATTGATTTGATGCTAAATCATGTGTTTCGCATGGTTTTGAGGCTAACTCGTTTGTTTTGCATGCAGTTGAAGCTAAATTATGTATATCACGAGTATTTGAAGCTAAACCATTTGTTTCGCATTGATTCAAAGATCAGTCTTCCACTTCGCATTGATTTGAATCTAAATCATGTGTTTCGCATGGAATTGAAGCTAACTTGTTTGTTTCGCATGCAGTTGATGCTGAATCATGTATATCACAAGTATTTGCAGCTAAACCATTTGTTTCGCTTGGATTCGTAGTTAAGCCTTCTACTTCGCATCGATTTGGAGCTAAATCATGTTTTTCGCATGGTTTTTGAAGCTAACTCGTTTATTTCGCATGCAGTTGAAGCTAAATCATGTATGTCACAAGCATTTGAAGCTAAAACATTTGATTCGCATGGATTTGAAACTCGGCATTCTACTTCGCATTAATTTGAAGCTAAATCATGTGTTCCGTATGGATTTGAAGCTAACTCGTTTGTTTCGCATGCAGTTGAAGCTAAATTATGTATATCACAAGCATTTGACGCTAAACCATTTGTTTCGCATGGATATGAAACCACTCCTTCTACTTCGCCTTGATTTGAGGCTAAATAATTTGTTTCGCTTGGATTTTAAGCTAACTCGTTTGTTTCACATGCAGTTGAAGTTAAATCATGAATATCACAAGTATTTGAAGCTAAACGAATTGTTTCGCATGTATTTGAAGATAAGCCTCCTACTTCGCATTGATTTGATGCTAAATCATGTCTTTCGCACGGATTTAGAGCTAACTCGTTTGTTTCGCATGCAGTTGAAGCTAAATCATGTATATCACAATTGTTTGAAGCTAAACCATTTGTTTTGCATGGATTCGAAGATAATACTTCTACATCGCATTGATTTGAAGCTAAATCATGTGTTTCGCATGGATTTGAAGCTAACTCGTTTGTTTCGCATGCAGTTGAAGCTAAATCATGTATATCACAGGTCTTTGAAGCTAAACCATTTGTTTCGCATGGATTCGAAAATAACCCCTCTACTTCGCATTGATTTGATGCTAAATCATGTGTTTCGCATGGTTTTGAGGCTAACTCGTTTGTTTCGCATGCAGTTGAAGCTAAATTATGTATATCACGAGTATTTGAAGCTAAACCATTTGTTTCGCATTGATTCAAAGATCAGTCTTCCACTTCGCATTGATTTGAATCTAAATCATGTGTTTCGCATGGATTTGAAGCTAACTTGTTTGTTTCGCATGCAGTTGATGCTGAATCATGTATATCACAAGTATTTGCAGCTAAACCATTTGTTTCGCATGGATTCGTAGTTAAGCCTTCTACTTCGCATCGATTTGGAGCTAAATCATGTTTTTCGCATGGTTTTTGAAGCTAACTCGTTTGTTTCGCATGCTGTTGAAGCTAAATCAAGTATATCACAAGTATTTGAAGCTAAACCGTTTGATTCGCATGGATTTGAAGCTAAGCCTTCTACCTCGCATTGATTTGTATCTAAATCATGTGTTTCGCATGGATTTAAAGCTAACTCGTTTGATTCGCATGCAGTTGAAGCTAAATCATGTATATCACAAGTGTGTGAGGCTAAACCAATTGTTTCGCATGGATTCGAAGATAACCCTTCTACTTCGCATTGATTTGAGGCTAAATAATTTGTTTCGCTTGGATTTTAAGCTAACTCGTTTGTGTCGCATGCAGTTGAAGCTAAATCATGTATATCACAGGTGTTTGACGTTAAACCATTTGTTTCGCATGGATTTGAAGATAATCCTTCTACTTCGCATTGATTTGAAGCTAAATCATGTGTTTCGCTTGGATTTGAAGCTAACTCGTTTGTTTCGCACGCACTTGAATCTAAATCAAGTATATCACAAGTATTTGAAGCTAAACCGTTTGATTCGCATGGATTTGAAGCTAAGCCTTCTAGTTCGCATTGATTTGAAGATAAATCAAGTGTGTCGCTTTGATTTGAAGCTCAGCCTTCTACTTCGCATTGGTTTGAAGCTAAATAATGTGTTTCGCTTGGATTTTAAGCTAACTCGTTTGTTTCACATGCAGTTGAAGTTAAATCATGAATATCACAAGTATCTGAAGCTAAACGAATTGTTTCGCATGGATTTGAAGACAAGCCTCCTACTTCGCATTGATTTGATGCTAAATCATGTGTTTCGCATGGATTTGAAGCTAACTAGTTTGTTTCGCATGTTGTTGAAGCTAAATCATGTATATCACAAGTATTTGAAGCTAAACGAATTGTTTCGCATGGATTTGAAGATAAGCCTCCTACTTCGCATTGATTTGCTGCTAAATCATGTCTTTCGCATGGATTTGAAGCGATCTCGTCTGTTTCGCATGCAGTTGAAGCTAAATCATGTATATCACATGTCTTTGAAGCTAAACCATTTGTTTCGCATGGATTCGAAGATAACCCTTCTACTTCGCACTGATTTGAAGCTAAATCATGTGATTCGCATTGATTTGAATCTAATTCATGTGTTTCGCATGTATTTGAAGCTACGCCTTCTACTTTGCATGAATTTGTAACCAAATCATGTGTTTCGCTTGGATTTGAAGCTAACTCGATTATTTCGCATGCAGTTGAAGCAAAATCATGTATATCACAAGTATTTGAATCAGAACCATTTGATTAGCATGGATTCGAAGATCACCCTTCTTCTTCGCATTGGTTTGATGCTAAATCATGTGTTTCGCATTGTTTTGTGGCTAAGTCGTTTGTTTCGCATGCAGTTGAAGCTAAATTATGTATATCACAAGTATTTGAAGCTAAACAAATTGTTTCGCATGGATTTGAAGACAACCCTCCTACTTCGCATTGATTTGATGCTAAATCATGTGTTTCGCATGGATTTGAAGCTAACTAGTTTGTTTCGCATGATGTTTAAGCTAAGTCATGTATATCACAAGTATTTGAAGCTAAGCCATTTTATTCCCATGTATTTGAAACTCATCATTCTACTTCCCATTGATTTGAAGCTAAATCACGTGTTCCGCTTGGATTTTAAGCTAACTCGTTTGTATCACATGCAGTTGAAGCTAAATCATGTATATCACAAGTGTTTGAAGCTAAACCATTTGCTTTGCGTGGATTCGAAGGTCACCCTTCTTCTTCGCATTGATTTGAAGCTAAATCATGTGTTTAGCATGGATTTGAAGCTAACTCGTTTGTTTCGCATGCAGTTGAAGCTAAATCATGCATATCACAAGTATTTGAAGCTAAACGAATTGTTTCGCATGGATTTGAAGACAAGCCTCCTACTTCGCATTGATTTGATGCTAAATCATGTGTTTCACATGGATTTGAAGCTAACTAGTTTGTTTCGCATGATGTTTAAGCTAAGTCATGTATATCACAAGTATTTGAAGCTAAGCCATTTTATTCCCATGTATTTGAAACTCATCATTCTACTTCCCATTGATTTGAAGCTAAATCACGTGTTCCGCTTGGATTTTAAGCTAACTCGTTTGTTTCACATGCAGTTGAAGTTAAATCGTGAATATCACAAGTATTTGAAGCTAAACGAATTGTTTCGCATGGATTTGAAGACAAGCCTCCTACTTCGCATTGATTTGATGCTAAATCATGTGTTTCGCATGGATTTGAAGCTAACTAGTTTGTTTCGCATGATGTTTAAGCTAAGTCATGTATATCACAAGTATTTGAAGCTAAGCCATTTTATTCCCATGTATTTGAAACTCATCATTCTACTTCCCATTGATTTGAAGCTAAATCACGTGTTCCGCTTGGATTTTAAGCTAACTCGTTTGTATCACATGCAGTTGAAGATAAATCATGTATATCACAAGTTTTTTAAGCTAACCGATTTGTTTCGCATGGATTTGAAGATAAGCCTTCTACTTCGCATTGATTTGAAGCTAAATAATTTGTTTCGCTTGGATTTGAAGCTAAGCCTTCTACTTCACGTCGATTTGACGTTAAATCTTATTTTTCACTGGATTTGAAGCTAACTCGTTTGTTTCGCATGCTGTTGAAGCTAAATCATGTATATCACAAGTATTTTAATCTGAACCGTTTGTTTCGCATGGATTCGATGATCAGACTTCTGCTTCGCATTGATTTGAAGCTAAATCATGTGTTTCGCATGGATTTGAAGCTTACTCGTTTGTTTTGCATGCAGTTGAAGCTAAATCATGTATATCATAAGTGTTTGAAGCTAACCCGTTTGATTCGCACGGATTTGATGATAAGCCTTCTACTTCGCATTGATTTGAAGCTAAATCATGTGGTTCGCATGGATTGGAAGCAAACTCATTTGCTTCGCCTGCATTTGAAGCTATACCACTTATATCCCAATTATCTGAAGATTATTGATTTGTTTCTTATTAACTTGAAGCTAAGCCTTCTACTTCGCATTGATTTGAAGCTAAATCATGTGTTTCGCATGGATTTGAAGCTAACTCGTTTGTTTCGCATGCAGTTGAAGCTAAATCATGTATATCACAAGTATTTGAATCTAAACCATTTGTTTCGCATGGGTTCGAAGATCAGCCTTCTGCTTCGGATTGATTTGCAGATAAATCATGTGTTTAGCATGGATTTGAAGTTAACTCGTTTGTTTCGCATGCAGTTGAAGCTAAATCATGTATATCACAAGTATTTGGAGCTAAACCATTTGTTTCGCATGGATTTGAAACAACGCCTTCTACTTCGCATTGATTTGAAGCTAAATAATTTGTTTCGCTTGGATTTGAAGCTAAGCCTTCTACTTCACGTCGATTTGACGTTAAATCATATTTTTCACTGGATTTGAAGCTAACTTGTTTGTTTCGCATGCTGTTGAAGCTAAATCATGTATATCACAAGTATTTTAATCTGAACCGTTTGTCTCGCATGGATTCGAAGATCAGACTTCTACTTCGCATTGATTTGAAGCTAAATCATGTGTTTCGCATGGATTTGAAGCTTACTCGTTTGTTTTGCATGCAGTTGAAGCTAAATCATGTATATCACAAGTGTTTGAAGCTAACCCGTTTGATTCGCATGGATTTGATGATAAGCCTTCTACTTCGCATTGATTTGAAGCTAAATCATGTGGTTCGCATGGATTGGAAGCAAACTCATTTGCTTCGCCTGCAGTTGAAGCTATACCACTTATATCCCAATTATCTGAAGATTATTGATTTGTTTCTTATTAACTTGAAGCTAAGCCTTCTACTTCGCATTGATTTGAAGCTAAATCATGTGTTTCGCATGGATTTGAAGCTAATTCGTTTGTTTCAAATGCAGTTGAAGCTAAATCATGTTCATCACAAGTATTTGAAGCTAAATAATCTGTTTCGTGTGGATACGAAGATCAGCCTTCTACTTCGCATTGATTTGAAACTAAATCATGTGTTTCGCTTGGATTTGATGATAACTCGTTTGTTTCGCATACAGTTGAAGCTTAATCATGTTCATCACAAGTATTTGAAGCTGATCCATCTGTTTCGGATGCAGTTGAAGCTAAATCATGAATATCACAAGTATTTGAAGCTACAACTTTTGATTCGCACGGATTTGAAGCTAAGTCATCTACATCGCATTGATTTGAGGCTAAATCATGTGTTTCGCTTGCATTTGAAGCTAACTCGTTTTTTTCGCCTGCAGTTGAATCTAAATCATGTATATCACAAGTATTTGAAGCTAAACCATTTGTTTCGCATGGATTCGAAGATCAGCCTTCTACTTCGCATTGATAAGAAGCAAAATCATGTGTTTCGCATGGATTTGAAGTTAAGCCTTCTACTTCGCATTGATTTGAAGCTAAATCATGCATTTCGCATGTATTCGAAGCTAACTCATTTGATTCGCTTGCTGTTGAAGCAAAATCACGCATATCACAAGTATTTGTAACTAAACCATTTGTTTCGCATGGATTCGAAGATCTGTCTTCTAGTTCGCATTGATTTGAAGCTAAATCACGTGTTTCGCATAGATTAGAAGCTAACTGGTTTTTTTCGCCTGCATTTGAAGCTATATCACTTATATCGTAAGTATCTGAAGCTAAATCATTTGTTTATCATGGATTTGAAGCTAAACCATCAACATCGCATTAATTTGAAGCTAAATCATGTGATTCGCTTGGATTTGAAGCTAACTCGTTTGTTCCACATGCAGTTGAAGCTAAATCATGTATATCACAAGCATTTGAAGCTGAACCATTCGTTTCGCATGGCTTCGAAGATCAGCCATCTACCTCGTATTGATTTAAAGCTAAATCATGTGTTTCTCATGGATTTGAAGCTAACTCGTTTGTATCGCATGCAGTTGAAGCTAAATCATGTATATCACAAGCATTTGAAACTAAACCATTTGATTCGCATTGATTTGAAGCTAAGCCTTCTACTTCGCATTGATTTGAAGTTAAATCATTTGTTTCCCTTGGAATTGAAGCTAACTCGTTTGCTCCGCATGCAGTTGAAGCTAAATCGTGTATATCACAAGTATTTGAACATATACCATTTGTTTTGCATGGATTCGTAGACAAGCCTTCTACTTCGCATTGATTTGAAGCTAAATCAAGTGTATCGCATGGATTTGAAGACAACTCATTTGTTTCGTCTTCATTTGAAACTATATCACTTTGTTTTGCATGGATTCGAAGATAAGCCTTCTACTTCGCATTGATTTGAAGCTAAATCATGTGTATCACATGGATTCGAAGCTAACTCGTTTGATTCGCTTGCTGTTGAAGCAAAATCACGCATATCACAAGTATTTGAAACTAAACCATTTGTTTCGCATGGATTCGATCTGCCTTCTAGTTCGCATTGATTTGAAGCTGAATCACGTGTTTCGCATAGATTAGAAGCTAACTCGTTTGTTTCGCATTCATTTGAAGCTATATCACTTATATCGCAGGTATATGAAGCGAAATAATTCTTTTCGCATGGATTTTAAGCTAAGCCTTCTACTACGCATGAATTTGAAGCTAAATCATGTGTTTCGATTGGATTTGAAGCTAACTCGTTTGTTTCCATGCAGTTGAAGCTAAATCATGTGTATCACATGTATTTGAAGCTACACCATTTGATTCGTATGGATTTGAAGCTAAGTCTTCTACTTCGCATTGATTTGAAGCTAAATCATGTGGTTGCGCATGGATTTGAAGATAACACGTTTGTTTCGCATGCAGTTGAAGCTATATCACTTACATTCGCAAGTATTTGAAGCCAAATCATTCGGTTCGCATGGATTTGAAGCTATGCCTTCTACTTCGCATTGATTTGAAGTTAAATCATTTGTTTCGCATGGATTTGAAGATAACTTGATTGTTTCGCATGCAGTTGAAGCTAAATCCTGTATATCACAAGTATTTGAAACTAGATTATTTGTGTCGCATGGATTTAAAGCTAAGCCTCCTACTTCGCATTGATTTGAAGCTAAATTATGTGGTTCGCATGGATTTGAAGCCAACTCGTTTGTTTTGCATGCAGTTGAATTTAAATCATTTGTATCAGAAGTATTTGATGCTAACCCAATTGGTTCGCGTGGATTTAAAGCAAAGCCTTCTTCTTCGCATTGATTTGAAGCTAAATCGTGTGTTTCGCATGGATTTGATGCTAACTCGTTTGTTTCGCATGCAGTTGAATCTAGCTCATGTATATCACGAGTATTTGAAGCTGAACCATTTGATTCGCATGGATTTGAAGTTAAGCACTCTAGTTCGCATTGAATTGAAGCGAAATCATGAGTTTCGCTTGGATTTGAAGCGAACTCGTTTGTATCGCATGCAGTTGAAGCTAAATCATGTATATCACAAGTATTTGAAGCTGAAACGTTTGATCCGCATGAATATAAATCCAAACCATGTATTTCGAATGAATTTGTAGCTAAATCATGTGTTTCGCATGGATTTGAACTACCTCGTTTGATTCGCATGCAGTTGAAGCTAAATCATGTATACCACAAGTATTTGAAGCTGAACCATTCGTTTAGCATGGATTTGAAGCTAAGCCATCTACTTCGCATTCATTTGAACTTAAATCATGTGTTTCGCTTGGATTTGTATCTGACTCGTTTGTTTCGCATGCAGTTGAAGCTATATCATGCCTAAAACAAGTATTTGAAACTACACCATTCGTTTCGCATGGATTTGAAGCTAATTCATTTTTGTCGCATGTATTTTTAAGCGAAGCCTTCTACTTCTTATTGATTTGATGCTATCTCATGTGTTTCGCTTGGATTTGAAGCTAACTTGTTTATTTCGCATGCAGTTGAAGCTAAATCATGTATATCACAAGAATTTGACGCTAAACCATTTGTTCCGCATGGATTTGAATATAAGCCTTCTACTTCGCATTGATTTAAAGCTGAATCATGTAATTCGCATGGATTTGAAGATAACTCGATTTTTTGGCATGCAGTTGAAGCTAAATCAAGTATATCACAGGTATTTGAAGCTAAATCATGTGTTTCGCTTGGATTTGAAACTATGCCTTCTACTTCGCATTGATTTGAAGCTAAATCATGTCTTTCGCATGGACGTCAATCTAACTCGATTGTTTCGCCTGCCGTCGAAGCTATATCACATATATTGACAAGTATTTGAAGCTCAATCATTCGTTTCGCTTGGATTTGAAACTAAGCATTCTGCTTCGCATTGATTTGAAACTAAATCATGTGTTTCGCATGGATTTGAAGCTAACTCGTTTGTTTCGCATGCTGTTAAAGCTATATCATGTTTATCACAAGTATTCGAAGCTAAACCATTTGTTTCGCATGGATTTGAAGATAAGCCTTCTACTTCGAATTGATTTGAAGCTGAATAATGTGTTTCGCTTGTAATTGAAGTTAACTCGTTTGTTTCGCACGCAGTTGAAGGTAAATCATGTATATCACATGTATTTGAAGCTAAACCATTTGATCCGCATGGATTTGATGCTAAGCATTCTACTTCGCATTGATTTGAGGGTAAGTCATGTGTTTCGCATGGATTTGAAGCTAAACCATTTGCTCCGCATGGATTTGAATCTAAGCCTTCTACGTCGCATTGATTTGAAGCAGAATCAAGTGTTTCGCTTGTATTTGATGCTAACTCGTTTGATTCGCACGCAGTTGAAAATAAATCATGTATATCACAAGTATTTGAAGCTAAACCATTTGATTCGCATGGATTTGAAGATAAGCCTTCTACGTCGCATTCATTTGAATCTGAATCATGTGATTCCTTTGGAATTGAAACTTCGTCGTTTCTTTCTCATGCTGTTGAAGCTAAATCGTGTATATCACAAGTATTTGAAGCTAAATGATTTGTTTCGTATGAATTAGAACCTAAATCGTTTGTTTCGCATGCGGTTGAATCTATATCATGTATATCACAAGTATTCGAAGCTAAACCATTTCTTTCGCATGGATTTGAAGCTAACTCGTTTGTTTCGCATGCTGTTGAAGCAAAATCACGCATATCACAAGTATTTGAAGCTAAACCATTTGTTTCGCATGGATTCTAAGATAAGCCTTCTACTTCGCATTGATTTGAAGTTAAATCCTGTGTTTCGCATGGATTTGAAGCTAACTCGATTGTTTCGCATGCAGTTGAAGCTAAATCCTGTATATCACAAGTATTTGAAACTTGATTATTTGTGTCGCATGGATTTAAAGCTAAGCCTTCTACTTCGCATTAATTTGAAGCTAAATTATGTGGTTCGCATGGATTTGAAGCCAACTCGTTTGTTTTGCATGCAGTTGAAGCTAAATCATGTATATCATAAGTGTTTGAAGCTAACCCGTTTGATTCGCACGGATTTGATGATAAGCCTTCTACTTCGCATTGATTTGAAGCTAAATCATGTGGTTCGCATGGATTGGAAGCAAACTCATTTGCTTCGCCTGCATTTGAAGCTATACCACTTATATCCCAATTATCTGAAGATTATTGATTTGTTTCTTATTAACTTGAAGCTAAGCCTTCTACTTCGCATTGATTTGAAGCTAAATCATGTGTTTCGCATGGATTTGAAGCTAACTCGTTTGTTTCGCATGCAGTTGAAGCTAAATCATGTATATCACAAGTATTTGAATCTAAACCATTTGTTTCGCATGGATTCGAAGATCAGCCTTCTGCTTCGGATTGATTTGCAGCTAAATCATGTGTTTAGCATGGATTTGAAGTTAACTCGTTTGTTTCGCACGCAGTTGAAGCTAAATCCTGTATATCACAAGTATTTGAAACTAGATTATTTGTGTCGCATGGATTTAAAGCTAAGCCTCCTACTTCGCATTGATTTGAAGCTAAATTATGTGGTTCGCATGGATTTGAAGCCAACTCGTTTGTTTTGCATGCAGTTGAATTTAAATCATTTGTATCAGAAGTATTTGATGCTAACCCAATTGGTTCGCGTGGATTTAAAGCAAAGCCTTCTTCTTCGCATTGATTTGAAGCTAAATCGTGTGTTTCGCATGGATTTGATGCTAACTCGTTTGTTTCGCATGCAGTTGAATCTAGCTCATGTATATCACGAGTATTTGAAGCTGAACCATTTGATTCGCATGGATTTGAAGTTAAGCACTCTAGTTCGCATTGAATTGAAGCGAAATCATGAGTTTCGCTTGGATTTGAAGCGAACTCGTTTGTATCGCATGCAGTTGAAGCTAAATCATGTATATCACAAGTATTTGAAGCTGAAACGTTTGATCCGCATGAATATAAATCCAAACCATGTATTTCGAATGAATTTGTAGCTAAATCATGTGTTTCGCATGGATTTGAACTACCTCGTTTGATTCGCATGCAGTTGAAGCTAAATCATGTATACCACAAGTATTTGAAGCTGAACCATTCGTTTAGCATGGATTTGAAGCTAAGCCATCTACTTCGCATTCATTTGAACTTAAATCATGTGTTTCGCTTGGATTTGTATCTGACTCGTTTGTTTCGCATGCAGTTGAAGCTATATCATGCCTAAAACAAGTATTTGAAACTACACCATTCGTTTCGCATGGATTTGAAGCTAATTCATTTTTGTCGCATGTATTTTTAAGCGAAGCCTTCTACTTCTTATTGATTTGATGCTATCTCATGTGTTTCGCTTGGATTTGAAGCTAACTTGTTTATTTCGCATGCAGTTGAAGCTAAATCATGTATATCACAAGAATTTGACGCTAAACCATTTGTTCCGCATGGATTTGAATATAAGCCTTCTACTTCGCATTGATTTAAAGCTGAATCATGTAATTCGCATGGATTTGAAGATAACTCGATTTTTTGGCATGCAGTTGAAGCTAAATCAAGTATATCACAGGTATTTGAAGCTAAATCATGTGTTTCGCTTGGATTTGAAACTATGCCTTCTACTTCGCATTGATTTGAAGCTAAATCATGTCTTTCGCATGGACGTCAATCTAACTCGATTGTTTCGCCTGCCGTCGAAGCTATATCACATATATTGACAAGTATTTGAAGCTCAATCATTCGTTTCGCTTGGATTTGAAACTAAGCATTCTGCTTCGCATTGATTTGAAACTAAATCATGTGTTTCGCATGGATTTGAAGCTAACTCGTTTGTTTCGCATGCTGTTAAAGCTATATCATGTTTATCACAAGTATTCGAAGCTAAACCATTTGTTTCGCATGGATTTGAAGATAAGCCTTCTACTTCGAATTGATTTGAAGCTGAATAATGTGTTTCGCTTGTATTTGATGCTAACTCGTTTGATTCGCACGCAGTTGAAGGTAAATCATGTATATCACATGTATTTGAAGCTAAACCATTTGATCCGCATGGATTTGATGCTAAGCATTCTACTTCGCATTGATTTGAGGGTAAGTCATGTGTTTCGCATGGATTTGAAGCTAAACCATTTGCTCCGCATGGATTTGAATCTAAGCCTTCTACGTCGCATTGATTTGAAGCAGAATCAAGTGTTTCGCTTGTATTTGATGCTAACTCGTTTGATTCGCACGCAGTTGAAAATAAATCATGTATATCACAAGTATTTGAAGCTAAACCATTTGATTCGCATGGATTTGAAGATAAGCCTTCTACGTCGCATTCATTTGAATCTGAATCATGTGATTCCTTTGGAATTGAAACTTCGTCGTTTCTTTCTCATGCTGTTGAAGCTAAATCGTGTATATCACAAGTATTTGAAGCTAAATGATTTGTTTCGTATGAATTAGAACCTAAATCGTTTGTTTCGCATGCGGTTGAATCTATATCATGTATATCACAAGTATTCGAAGCTAAACCATTTCTTTCGCATGGATTTGAAGCTAACTCGTTTGTTTCGCATGCTGTTGAAGCAAAATCACGCATATCACAAGTATTTGAAGCTAAACCATTTGTTTCGCATGGATTCTAAGATAAGCCTTCTACTTCGCATTGATTTGAAGTTAAATCCTGTGTTTCGCATGGATTTGAAGCTAACTCGATTGTTTCGCATGCAGTTGAAGCTAAATCCTGTATATCACAAGTATTTGAAACTTGATTATTTGTGTCGCATGGATTTAAAGCTAAGCCTTCTACTTCGCATTGATTTGAAGCTAAATTATGTGGTTCGCATGGATTTGAAGCCAACTCGTTTGTTTTGCATGCAGTTGAAGCTAAATCATGTATATCATAAGTGTTTGAAGCTAACCCGTTTGATTCGCACGGATTTGATGATAAGCCTTCTACTTCGCATTGATTTGAAGCTAAATCATGTGGTTCGCATGGATTGGAAGCAAACTCATTTGCTTCGCCTGCATTTGAAGCTATACCACTTATATCCCAATTATCTGAAGATTATTGATTTGTTTCTTATTAACTTGAAGCTAAGCCTTCTACTTCGCATTGATTTGAAGCTAAATCATGTGTTTCGCATGGATTTGAAGCTAACTCGTTTGTTTCGCATGCAGTTGAAGCTAAATCATGTATATCACAAGTATTTGAATCTAAACCATTTGTTTCGCATGGATTCGAAGATCAGCCTTCTGCTTCGGATTGATTTGCAGCTAAATCATGTGTTTAGCATGGATTTGAAGTTAACTCGTTTGTTTCGCATGCAGTTGAAGCTAAATCATGTTCATCACAAGTATTTGAAGCTAAATAATCTGTTTCGTGTGGATACGAAGATCAGCCTTCTACTTCGCATTGATTTGAAACTAAATCATGTGTTTCGCTTGGATTTGATGATAACTCGTTTGTTTCGCATACAGTTGAAGCTTAATCATGTTCATCACAAGTATTTGAAGCTGATCCATCTGTTTCGGATGCAGTTGAAGCTAAATCATGAATATCACAAGTATTTGAAGCTACAACTTTTGATTCGCACGGATTTGAAGCTAAGTCATCTACATCGCATTGATTTGAGGCTAAATCATGTGTTTCGCTTGCATTTGAAGCTAACTCGCTTTTTTCGCCTGCAGTTGAATCTAAATCATGTATATCACAAGTATTTGAAGCTAAACCATTTGTTTCGCAAGGATTCGAAGATCAGCCTTCTACTTCGCATTGATAAGAAGCAAAATCATGTGTTTCGCATGGATTTGAAGTTAAGCCTTCTACTTCGCATTGATTTGAAGCTAAATCATGCATTTCGCATGGATTCGAAGCTAACTCATTTGATTCGCTTGCTGTTGAAGCAAAATCACGCATATCACAAGTATTTGTAACTAAACCATTTGTTTGGCATGGATTCGAAGATCTGTCTTCTAGTTCGCATTGATTTGAAGCTAAATCACGTGTTTCGCATAGATTAGAAGCTAACTGGTTTTTTTCGCCTGCATTTGAAGCTATATCACTTATATCGTAAGTATCTGAAGCTAAATCATTTGTTTATCATGGATTTGAAGCTAAACCATCAACATCGCATTAATTTGAAGCTAAATCATGTGATTCGCTTGGATTTGAAGCTAACTCGTTTGTTCCACATGCAGTTGAAGCTAAATCATGTATATCACAAGCATTTGAAGCTGAACCATTTGTTTCGCATGGCTTCGAAGATCAGCCATCTACCTCGTACTGATTTAAAGCTAAATCATGTGTTTCTCATGGATTTGAAGCTAACTCGTTTGTATCGCATGCAGTTGAAGCTAAATCGTGTATATCACAAGTATTTGAAGCTAAACCATTTGTTTCGCAAGGATTCGAAGATCAGCCTTCTACTTCGCATTGATAAGAAGCAAAATCATGTGTTTCGCATGGATTTGAAGTTAAGCCTTCTACTTCGCATTGATTTGAAGCTAAATCATGCATTTCGCATGGATTCGAAGCTAACTCATTTGATTCGCTTGCTGTTGAAGCAAAATCACGCATATCACAAGTATTTGTAACTAAACCATTTGTTTCGCATGGATTCGAAGATCTGTCTTCTAGTTCGCATTGATTTGAAGCTAAATCACGTGTTTCGCATAGATTAGAAGCTAACTGGTTTTTTTCGCCTGCATTTGAAGCTATATCACTTATATCGTAAGTATCTGAAGCTAAATCATTTGTTTATCATGGATTTGAAGCTAAACCATCAACATCGCATTAATTTGAAGCTAAATCATGTGATTCGCTTGGATTTGAAGCTAACTCGTTTGTTCCACATGCAGTTGAAGCTAAATCATGTATATCACAAGCATTTGAAGCTGAACCATTTGTTTCGCATGGCTTCGAAGATCAGCCATCTACCTCGTATTGATTTAAAGCTAAATCATGTGTTTCTCATGGATTTGAAGCTAACTCGTTTGTATCGCATGCAGTTGAAGCTAAATCATGTATATCACAAGCATTTGAAACTAAACCATTTGATTCGCATTGATTTGAAGCTAAGCCTTCTACTTCGCATTGATTTGAAGTTAAATCATTTGTTTCCCTTGGAATTGAAGCTAACTCGTTTGCTCCGCATGCAGTTGAAGCTAAATCGTGTATATCACAAGTATTTGAAGCTAAACCATTTGTTTCGCAAGGATTCGAAGATCAGCCTTCTACTTCGCATTGATAAGAAGCAAAATCATGTGTTTCGCATGGATTTGAAGTTAAGCCTTCTACTTCGCATTGATTTGAAGCTACATCATGCATTTCGCATGGATTCGAAGCTAACTCATTTGATTCGCTTGCTGTTGAAGCAAAATCACGCATATCACAAGTATTTGTAACTAAACCATTTGTTTCGCATGGATTCGAAGATCTGTCTTCTAGTTCGCATTGATTTGAAGCTAAATCACGTGTTTCGCATAGATTAGAAGCTAACTGGTTTTTTTCGCCTGCATTTGAAGCTATATCACTTATATCGTAAGTATCTGAAGCTAAATCATTTGTTTATCATGGATTTGAAGCTAAACCATCAACATCGCATTAATTTGAAGCTAAATCATGTGATTCGCTTGGATTTGAAGCTAACTCGTTTGTTCCACATGCAGTTGAAGCTAAATCATGTATATCACAAGCATTTGAAGCTGAACCATTTGTTTCGCATGGCTTCGAAGATCAGCCTTCTACTTCGCATTGATTTGAAGCTAAATCATGTGGTTGCGCATGGATTTGAAGATAACACGTTTGTTTCGCATGCAGTTGAAGCTATATCACTTACATTCGCAAGTATTTGAAGCCAAATCATTCGGTTCGCATGGATTTGAAGCTATGCCTTCTACTTCGCATTGATTTGAAGTTAAATCATTTGTTTCGCATGGATTTGAAGATAACTTGATTGTTTCGCATGCAGTTGAAGCTAAATCCTGTATATCACAAGTATTTGAAACTAGATTATTTGTGTCGCATGGATTTAAAGCTAAGCCTCCTACTTCGCATTGATTTGAAGCTAAATTATGTGGTTCGCATAGATTTGAAGCCAACTCGTTTGTTTTGCATGCAGTTGAATTTAAATCATTTGTATCAGAAGTATTTGATGCTAACCCAATTGGTTCGCGTGGATTTAAAGCAAAGCCTTCTTCTTCGCATTGATTTGAAGCTAAATCGTGTGTTTCGCATGGATTTGATGCTAACTCGTTTGTTTCGCATGCAGTTGAATCTAGCTCATGTATATCACGAGTATTTGAAGCTGAACCATTTGATTCGCATGGATTTGAAGTTAAGCACTCTAGTTCGCATTGAATTGAAGCGAAATCATGAGTTTCGCTTGGATTTGAAGCGAACTCGTTTGTATCGCATGCAGTTGAAGCTAAATCATGTATATCACAAGTATTTGAAGC
Organism: Megalopta genalis; assembly: GCF_051020955.1. Classification (NCBI taxonomy): domain Eukaryota; kingdom Metazoa; phylum Arthropoda; class Insecta; order Hymenoptera; family Halictidae; genus Megalopta; species Megalopta genalis. The sequence goes on along the minus strand of NW_027476204.1, from coordinate 432,029 downwards.
TGAAACGTTTGATCCGCATGAATATAAATCCAAACCATGTATTTCGAATGAATTTGTAGCTAAATCATGTGTTTCGCATGGATTTGAACTACCTCGTTTGATTCGCATGCAGTTGAAGCTAAATCATGTATACCACAAGTATTTGAAGCTGAACCATTCGTTTAGCATGGATTTGAAGCTAAGCCATCTACTTCGCATTCATTTGAACTTAAATCATGTGTTTCGCTTGGATTTGTATCTGACTCGTTTGTTTCGCATGCAGTTGAAGCTATATCATGCCTAAAACAAGTATTTGAAACTACACCATTCGTTTCGCATGGATTTGAAGCTAATTCATTTTTGTCGCATGTATTTTTAAGCGAAGCCTTCTACTTCTTATTGATTTGATGCTATCTCATGTGTTTCGCTTGGATTTGAAGCTAACTTGTTTATTTCGCATGCAGTTGAAGCTAAATCATGTATATCACAAGAATTTGACGCTAAACCATTTGTTCCGCATGGATTTGAATATAAGCCTTCTACTTCGCATTGATTTAAAGCTGAATCATGTAATTCGCATGGATTTGAAGATAACTCGATTTTTTGGCATGCAGTTGAAGCTAAATCAAGTATATCACAGGTATTTGAAGCTAAATCATGTGTTTCGCTTGGATTTGAAACTATGCCTTCTACTTCGCATTGATTTGAAGCTAAATCATGTCTTTCGCATGGACGTCAATCTAACTCGATTGTTTCGCCTGCCGTCGAAGCTATATCACATATATTGACAAGTATTTGAAGCTCAATCATTCGTTTCGCTTGGATTTGAAACTAAGCATTCTGCTTCGCATTGATTTGAAACTAAATCATGTGTTTCGCATGGATTTGAAGCTAACTCGTTTGTTTCGCATGCTGTTAAAGCTATATCATGTTTATCACAAGTATTCGAAGCTAAACCATTTGTTTCGCATGGATTTGAAGATAAGCCTTCTACTTCGAATTGATTTGAAGCTGAATAATGTGTTTCGCTTGTAATTGAAGTTAACTCGTTTGTTTCGCACGCAGTTGAAGGTAAATCATGTATATCACATGTATTTGAAGCTAAACCATTTGATCCGCATGGATTTGATGCTAAGCATTCTACTTCGCATTGATTTGAGGGTAAGTCATGTGTTTCGCATGGATTTGAAGCTAAACCATTTGCTCCGCATGGATTTGAATCTAAGCCTTCTACGTCGCATTGATTTGAAGCAGAATCAACTGTTTCGCTTGTATTTGATGCTAACTCGTTTGATTCGCACGCAGTTGAAAATAAATCATGTATATCACAAGTATTTGAAGCTAAACCATTTGATTCGCATGGATTTGAAGATAAGCCTTCTACGTCGCATTCATTTGAATCTGAATCATGTGATTCCTTTGGAATTGAAACTTCGTCGTTTCTTTCTCATGCTGTTGAAGCTAAATCGTGTATATCACAAGTATTTGAAGCTAAATGATTTGTTTCGTATGAATTAGAACCTAAATCGTTTGTTTCGCATGCGGTTGAATCTATATCATGTATATCACAAGTATTCGAAGCTAAACCATTTCTTTCGCATGGATTTGAAGCTAACTCGTTTGTTTCGCATGCTGTTGAAGCAAAATCACGCATATCACAAGTATTTGAAGCTAAACCATTTGTTTCGCATGGATTCTAAGATAAGCCTTCTACTTCGCATTGATTTGAAGTTAAATCCTGTGTTTCGCATGGATTTGAAGCTAACTCGATTGTTTCGCATGCAGTTGAAGCTAAATCCTGTATATCACAAGTATTTGAAACTTGATTATTTGTGTCGCATGGATTTAAAGCTAAGCCTTCTACTTCGCATTGATTTGAAGCTAAATTATGTGGTTCGCATGGATTTGAAGCCAACTCGTTTGTTTTGCATGCAGTTGAAGCTAAATCATGTATATCATAAGTGTTTGAAGCTAACCCGTTTGATTCGCACGGATTTGATGATAAGCCTTCTACTTCGCATTGATTTGAAGCTAAATCATGTGGTTCGCATGGATTGGAAGCAAACTCATTTGCTTCGCCTGCATTTGAAGCTATACCACTTATATCCCAATTATCTGAAGATTATTGATTTGTTTCTTATTAACTTGAAGCTAAGCCTTCTACTTCGCATTGATTTGAAGCTAAATCATGTGTTTCGCATGGATTTGAAGCTAACTCGTTTGTTTCGCATGCAGTTGAAGCTAAATCATGTATATCACAAGTATTTGAATCTAAACCATTTGTTTCGCATGGATTCGAAGATCAGCCTTCTGCTTCGGATTGATTTGCAGCTAAATCATGTGTTTAGCATGGATTTGAAGTTAACTCGTTTGTTTCGCATGCAGTTGAAGCTAAATCCTGTATATCACAAGTATTTGAAACTAGATTATTTGTGTCGCATGGATTTAAAGCTAAGCCTCCTACTTCGCATTGATTTGAAGCTAAATTATGTGGTTCGCATGGATTTGAAGCCAACTCGTTTGTTTTGCATGCAGTTGAATTTAAATCATTTGTATCAGAAGTATTTGATGCTAACCCAATTGGTTCGCGTGGATTTAAAGCAAAGCCTTCTTCTTCGCATTGATTTGAAGCTAAATCGTGTGTTTCGCATGGATTTGATGCTAACTCGTTTGTTTCGCATGCAGTTGAATCTAGCTCATGTATATCACGAGTATTTGAAGCTGAACCATTTGATTCGCATGGATTTGAAGTTAAGCACTCTAGTTCGCATTGAATTGAAGCGAAATCATGAGTTTCGCTTGGATTTGAAGCGAACTCGTTTGTATCGCATGCAGCTGAAGCTAAATCATGTATATCACAAGTATTTGAAGCTGAAACGTTTGATCCGCATGAATATAAATCCAAACCATGTATTTCGAATGAATTTGTAGCTAAATCATGTGTTTCGCATGGATTTGAACTACCTCGTTTGATTCGCATGCAGTTGAAGCTAAATCATGTATACCACAAGTATTTGAAGCTGAACCATTCGTTTAGCATGGATTTGAAGCTAAGCCATCTACTTCGCATTCATTTGAACTTAAATCATGTGTTTCGCTTGGATTTGTATCTGACTCGTTTGTTTCGCATGCAGTTGAAGCTATATCATGCCTAAAACAAGTATTTGAAACTACACCATTCGTTTCGCATGGATTTGAAGCTAATTCATTTTTGTCGCATGTATTTTTAAGCGAAGCCTTCTACTTCTTATTGATTTGATGCTATCTCATGTGTTTCGCTTGGATTTGAAGCTAACTTGTTTATTTCGCATGCAGTTGAAGCTAAATCATGTATATCACAAGAATTTGACGCTAAACCATTTGTTCCGCATGGATTTGAATATAAGCCTTCTACTTCGCATTGATTTAAAGCTGAATCATGTAATTCGCATGGATTTGAAGATAACTCGATTTTTTGGCATGCAGTTGAAGCTAAATCAAGTATATCACAGGTATTTGAAGCTAAATCATGTGTTTCGCTTGGATTTGAAACTATGCCTTCTACTTCGCATTGATTTGAAGCTAAATCATGTCTTTCGCATGGACGTCAATCTAACTCGATTGTTTCGCCTGCCGTCGAAGCTATATCACATATATTGACAAGTATTTGAAGCTCAATCATTCGTTTCGCTTGGATTTGAAACTAAGCATTCTGCTTCGCATTGATTTGAAACTAAATCATGTGTTTCGCATGGATTTGAAGCTAACTCGTTTGTTTCGCATGCTGTTAAAGCTATATCATGTTTATCACAAGTATTCGAAGCTAAACCATTTGTTTCGCATGGATTTGAAGATAAGCCTTCTACTTCGAATTGATTTGAAGCTGAATAATGTGTTTCGCTTGTAATTGAAGTTAACTCGTTTGTTTCGCACGCAGTTGAAGGTAAATCATGTATATCACATGTATTTGAAGCTAAACCATTTGATCCGCATGGATTTGATGCTAAGCATTCTACTTCGCATTGATTTGAGGGTAAGTCATGTGTTTCGCATGGATTTGAAGCTAAACCATTTGCTCCGCATGGATTTGAATCTAAGCCTTCTACGTCGCATTGATTTGAAGCAGAATCAAGTGTTTCGCTTGTATTTGATGCTAACTCGTTTGATTCGCACGCAGTTGAAAATAAATCATGTATATCACAAGTATTTGAAGCTAAACCATTTGATTCGCATGGATTTGAAGATAAGCCTTCTACGTCGCATTCATTTGAATCTGAATCATGTGATTCCTTTGGAATTGAAACTTCGTCGTTTCTTTCTCATGCTGTTGAAGCTAAATCGTGTATATCACAAGTATTTGAAGCTAAATGATTTGTTTCGTATGAATTAGAACCTAAATCGTTTGTTTCGCATGCGGTTGAATCTATATCATGTATATCACAAGTATTCGAAGCTAAACCATTTCTTTCGCATGGATTTGAAGCTAACTCGTTTGTTTCGCATGCTGTTGAAGCAAAATCACGCATATCACAAGTATTTGAAGCTAAACCATTTGTTTCGCATGGATTCTAAGATAAGCCTTCTACTTCGCATTGATTTGAAGTTAAATCCTGTGTTTCGCATGGATTTGAAGCTAACTCGATTGTTTCGCATGCAGTTGAAGCTAAATCCTGTATATCACAAGTATTTGAAACTTGATTATTTGTGTCGCATGGATTTAAAGCTAAGCCTTCTACTTCGCATTGATTTGAAGCTAAATTATGTGGTTCGCATGGATTTGAAGCCAACTCGTTTGTTTTGCATGCAGTTGAAGCTAAATCATGTATATCATAAGTGTTTGAAGCTAACCCGTTTGATTCGCACGGATTTGATGATAAGCCTTCTACTTCGCATTGATTTGAAGCTAAATCATGTGGTTCGCATGGATTGGAAGCAAACTCATTTGCTTCGCCTGCATTTGAAGCTATACCACTTATATCCCAATTATCTGAAGATTATTGATTTGTTTCTTATTAACTTGAAGCTAAGCCTTCTACTTCGCATTGATTTGAAGCTAAATCATGTGTTTCGCATGGATTTGAAGCTAACTCGTTTGTTTCGCATGCAGTTGAAGCTAAATCATGTATATCACAAGTATTTGAATCTAAACCATTTGTTTCGCATGGATTCGAAGATCAGCCTTCTGCTTCGGATTGATTTGCAGCTAAATCATGTGTTTAGCATGGATTTGAAGTTAACTCGTTTGTTTCGCATGCAGTTGAAGCTAAATCATGTTCATCACAAGTATTTGAAGCTAAATAATCTGTTTCGTGTGGATACGAAGATCAGCCTTCTACTTCGCATTGATTTGAAACTAAATCATGTGTTTCGCTTGGATTTGATGATAACTCGTTTGTTTCGCATACAGTTGAAGCTTAATCATGTTCATCACAAGTATTTGAAGCTGATCCATCTGTTTCGGATGCAGTTGAAGCTAAATCATGAATATCACAAGTATTTGAAGCTACAACTTTTGATTCGCACGGATTTGAAGCTAAGTCATCTACATCGCATTGATTTGAGGCTAAATCATGTGTTTCGCTTGCATTTGAAGCTAACTCGTTTTTTTCGCCTGCAGTTGAATCTAAATCATGTATATCACAAGTATTTGAAGCTAAACCATTTGTTTCGCAAGGATTCGAAGATCAGCCTTCTACTTCGCATTGATAAGAAGCAAAATCATGTGTTTCGCATGGATTTGAAGTTAAGCCTTCTACTTCGCATTGATTTGAAGCTAAATCATGCATTTCGCATGGATTCGAAGCTAACTCATTTGATTCGCTTGCTGTTGAAGCAAAATCACGCATATCACAAGTATTTGTAACTAAACCATTTGTTTGGCATGGATTCGAAGATCTGTCTTCTAGTTCGCATTGATTTGAAGCTAAATCACGTGTTTCGCATAGATTAGAAGCTAACTGGTTTTTTTCGCCTGCATTTGAAGCTATATCACTTATATCGTAAGTATCTGAAGCTAAATCATTTGTTTATCATGGATTTGAAGCTAAACCATCAACATCGCATTAATTTGAAGCTAAATCATGTGATTCGCTTGGATTTGAAGCTAACTCGTTTGTTCCACATGCAGTTGAAGCTAAATCATGTATATCACAAGCATTTGAAGCTGAACCATTTGTTTCGCATGGCTTCGAAGATCAGCCATCTACCTCGTATTGATTTAAAGCTAAATCATGCGTTTCTCATGGATTTGAAGCTAACTCGTTTGTATCGCATGCAGTTGAAGCTAAATCATGTATATCACAAGCATTTGAAACTAAACCATTTGATTCGCATTGATTTGAAGCTAAGCCTTCTACTTCGCATTGATTTGAAGTTAAATCATTTGTTTCCCTTGGAATTGAAGCTAACTCGTTTGCTCCGCATGCAGTTGAAGCTAAATCGTGTATATCACAAGTATTTGAAGCTAAACCATTTGTTTCGCAAGGATTCGAAGATCAGCCTTCTACTTCGCATTGATAAGAAGCAAAATCATGTGTTTCGCATGGATTTGAAGTTAAGCCTTCTACTTCGCATTGATTTGAAGCTAAATCATGCATTTCGCATGGATTCGAAGCTAACTCATTTGATTCGCTTGCTGTTGAAGCAAAATCACGCATATCACAAGTATTTGTAACTAAACCATTTGTTTCGCATGGATTCGAAGATCTGTCTTCTAGTTCGCATTGATTTGAAGCTAAATCACGTGTTTCGCATAGATTAGAAGCTAACTGGTTTTTTTCGCCTGCATTTGAAGCTATATCACTTATATCGTAAGTATCTGAAGCTAAATCATTTGTTTATCATGGATTTGAAGCTAAACCATCAACATCGCATTAATTTGAAGCTAAATCATGTGATTCGCTTGGATTTGAAGCTAACTCGTTTGTTCCACATGCAGTTGAAGCTAAATCATGTATATCACAAGCATTTGAAGCTGAACCATTTGTTTCGCATGGCTTCGAAGATCAGCCATCTACCTCGTATTGATTTAAAGCTAAATCATGTGTTTCTCATGGATTTGAAGCTAACTCGTTTGTATCGCATGCAGTTGAAGCTAAATCATGTATATCACAAGCATTTGAAACTAAACCATTTGATTCGCATTGATTTGAAGCTAAGCCTTCTACTTCGCATTGATTTGAAGTTAAATCATTTGTTTCCCTTGGAATTGAAGCTAACTCGTTTGCTCCGCATGCAGTTGAAGCTAAATCGTGTATATCACAAGTATTTGAAGCTAAACCATTTGTTTCGCAAGGATTCGAAGATCAGCCTTCTACTTCGCATTGATAAGAAGCAAAATCATGTGTTTCGCATGGATTTGAAGTTAAGCCTTCTACTTCGCATTGATTTGAAGCTAAATCATGCATTTCGCATGGATTCGAAGCTAACTCATTTGATTCGCTTGCTGTTGAAGCAAAATCACGCATATCACAAGTATTTGTAACTAAACCATTTGTTTCGCATGGATTCGAAGATCTGTCTTCTAGTTCGCATTGATTTGAAGCTAAATCACGTGTTTCGCATAGATTAGAAGCTAACTGGTTTTTTTCGCCTGCATTTGAAGCTATATCACTTATATCGTAAGTATCTGAAGCTAAATCATTTGTTTATCATGGATTTGAAGCTAAACCATCAACATCGCATTAATTTGAAGCTAAATCATGTGATTCGCTTGGATTTGAAGCTAACTCGTTTGTTCCACATGCAGTTGAAGCTAAATCATGTATATCACAAGCATTTGAAGCTGAACCATTTGTTTCGCATGGCTTCGAAGATCAGCCTTCTACTTCGCATTGATTTGAAGTTAAATGATTTGTTTCCCTTGGAATTGAAGCTAACTCGTTTGCTCCGCATGCAGTTGAAGCTAAATCAAGTATATCACAAGTATTTGAAGCTAAACCGTTTGATTCGCATGGATTTGAAGCTAAGCCTTCTAGTTCGCATTGATTTGAAGATAAATCAAGTGTGTCGCTTGGATTTGAAGCTCAGCCTTCTACTTCGCATTGGTTTGAAGCTAAATAATGTGTTTCGCTTGGATTTTAAGCTAACTCGTTTGTTTCACATGCAGTTGAAGTTAAATCATGAATATCACAAGTATCTGAAGCTAAACGAATTGTTTCGCATGGATTTGAAGACAAGCCTCCTACTTCGCATTGATTTGATGCTAAATCATGTGTTTCGCATGGATTTGAAGCTAACTAGTTTGTTTCGCATGTTGTTGAAGCTAAATCATGTATATCACAAGTATTTGAAGCTAAACCATTTGTTTCGCAAGGATTCGAAGATCAGCCTTCTACTTCGCATTGATAAGAAGCAAAATCATGTGTTTCGCATGGATTTGAAGTTAAGCCTTCTACTTCGCATTGATTTGAAGCTAAATCATGCATTTCGCATGGATTCGAAGCTAACTCATTTGATTCGCTTGCTGTTGAAGCAAAATCACGCATATCACAAGTATTTGTAACTAAACCATTTGTTTCGCATGGATTCGAAGATCTGTCTTCTAGTTCGCATTGATTTGAAGCTAAATCACGTGTTTCGCATAGATTAGAAGCTAACTGGTTTTTTTCGCCTGCATTTGAAGCTATATCACTTATATCGTAAGTATCTGAAGCTAAATCATTTGTTTATCATGGATTTGAAGCTAAACCATCAACATCGCATGAATTTGAAGCTAAATCATGTGATTCGCTTGGATTTGAAGCTAACTCGTTTGTTCCACATGCAGTTGAAGCTAAATCATGTATATCACAAGCATTTGAAGCTGAACCATTTGTTTCGCATGGCTTCGAAGATCAGCCATCTACCTCGTATTGATTTAAAGCTAAATCATTTGTTTCTCATGGATTTGAAGCTAACTCGTTTGTATCGCATGCAGTTGAAGCTAAATCATGTATATCACAAGCATTTGAAACTAAACCATTTGATTCGCATTGATTTGAAGCTAAGCCTTCTACTTCGCATTGATTTGAAGTTAAATCATTTGTTTCCCTTGGAATTGAAGCTAACTCGTTTGCTCCGCATGCAGTTGAAGCTAAATCGTGTATATCACAAGTATTTGAAGCTAAACCATTTGTTTCGCAAGGATTCGAAGATCAGCCTTCTACTTCGCATTGATAAGAAGCAAAATCATGTGTTTCGCATGGATTTGAAGTTAAGCCTTCTACTTCGCATTGATTTGAAGCTAAATCATGCATTTCGCATGGATTCGAAGCTAACTCATTTGATTCGCTTGCTGTTGAAGCAAAATCACGCATATCACAAGTATTTGTAACTAAACCATTTGTTTCGCATGGATTCGAAGATCTGTCTTCTAGTTCGCATTGATTTGAAGCTAAATCACGTGTTTCGCATAGATTAGAAGCTAACTGGTTTTTTTCGCCTGCATTTGAAGCTATATCACTTATATCGTAAGTATCTGAAGCTAAATCATTTGTTTATCATGGATTTGAAGCTAAACCATCAACATCGCATTAATTTGAAGCTAAATCATGTGATTCGCTTGGATTTGAAGCTAACTCGTTTGTTCCACATGCAGTTGAAGCTAAATCATGTATATCACAAGCATTTGAAGCTGAACCATTTGTTTCGCATGGCTTCGAAGATCAGACATCTACCTCGTATTGATTTAAAGCTAAATCATGTGTTTCTCATGGATTTGAAGCTAACTCGTTTGTATCGCATGCAGTTGAAGCTAAATCATGTATATCACAAGCATTTGAAACTAAACCATTTGTTTTGCATGGATTCGTAGACAAGCCTTCTACTTCGCATTGATTTGAAGCTAAATCAAGTGTATCGCATGGATTTGAAGACAACTCATTTGTTTCGTCTTCATTTGAAACTATATCAGTTTGTTTTGCATGGATTCGAAGATAAGCCTTCTACTTCGCATTGATTTGAAGCTAAATCATGTGTATCACATGGATTCGAAGCTAACTCGTTTCATTCGCTTGCTGTTGAAGCAAAATCACGCATATCACAAGTATTTGAAACTAAACCATTTGTTTCGCATGGATTCGATCTGCCTTCTAGTTCGCATTGATTTGAAGCTGAATCACGTGTTTCGCATAGATTAGAAGCTAACTCGTTTGTTTCGCATTCATTTGAAGCTATATCACTTATATCGCAAGTATATGAAGCGAAATAATTCTTTTCGCATGGATTTTAAGCTAAGCCTTCTACTACGCATGAATTTGAAGCTAAATCATGTGTTTCGATTGGATTTGAAGCTAACTCGTTTGTTTCCATGCAGTTGAAGCTAAATCAGGTGTATCACATGTATTTGAAGCTACACCATTTGATTCGAATGGATTTGAAGCTAAGTATTCTACTTCGCATTGATTTGAAGCTAAATCATGTGGTTGCGCATGGATTTGAAGATAACACGTTTGTTTCGCATGCAGTTGAAGCTATATCACTTACATTCGCAAGTATTTGAAGCCAAATCATTCGGTTCGCATGGATTTGAAGCTATGCCTTCTACTTCGCATTGATTTGAAGTTAAATCATTTGTTTCGCATGGATTTGAAGATAACTTGATTGTTTCGCATGCAGTTGAAGCTAAATCCTGTATATCACAAGTATTTGAAACTAGATTATTTGTGTCGCATGGATTTAAAGCTAAGCCTCCTACTTCGCATTGATTTGAAGCTAAATTATGTGGTTCGCATGGATTTGAAGCCAACTCGTTTGTTTTGCATGCAGTTGAATTTAAATCATATGTATCAGAAGTATTTGATGCTAACCCAATTGGTTCGCGTGGATTTAAAGCAAAGCCTGCTTCTTCGCATTGATTTGAAGCTAAATCGTGTGTTTCGCATGGATTTGATGCTAACTCGTTTGTTTCGCATGCAGTTGAATCTAGCTCATGTATATCACGAGTATTTGAAGCTGAACCATTTGATTCGCATGGATTTGAAGTTAAGCACTCTAGTTCGCATTGAATTGAAGCTAAATCATGAGTTTCGCTTGGATTTGAAGCGAACTCGTTTGTATCGCATGCAGTTGAAGCTAAATCATGTATATCACAAGTATTTGAAGCTGAAACGTTTGATCCGCATGAATATAAATCCAAACCATGTATTTCGAATGAATTTGTAGCTAAATCATGTGTTTCGCATGGATTTGAACTACCTCGTTTGATTCGCATGCAGTTGAAGCTAAATCATGTATATCACAAGAATTTGACGCTAAACCATTTGTTCCGCATGGATTTGAATATAAGCCTTCTACTTCGCATTGATTTAAAGCTGAATCATGTAATTCGCATGGATTTGAAGATAACTCGATTTTTTGGCATGCAGTTGAAGCTAAATCAAGTATATCACAGGTATTTGAAGCTAAATCATGTGTTTCGCTTGGATTTGAAACTATGCCTTCTACTTCGCATTGATTTGAAGCTAAATCATGTCTTTCGCATGGACGTCAATCTAACTCGATTGTTTCGCCTGCCGTCGAAGCTATATCACATATATTGACAAGTATTTGAAGCTCAATCATTCGTTTCGCTTGGATTTGAAACTAAGCATTCTGCTTCGCATTGATTTGAAACTAAATCATGTGTTTCGCATGGATTTGAAGCTAACTCGTTTGTTTCGCATGCTGTTGAAGCTATATCATGTTTATCACAAGTATTCGAAGCTAAACCATTTGTTTCGCATGGATTTGAAGATAAGCCTTCTACTTCGAATTGATTTGAAGCTGAATAATGTGTTTCGCTTGTAATTGAAGTTAACTCGTTTGTTTCGCACGCAGTTGAAGGTAAATCATGTATATCACATGTATTTGAAGCTAAACCATTTGATCCGCATGGATTTGATGCTAAGCATTCTACTTCGCATTGATTTGAGGGTAAGTCATGTGTTTCGCATGGATTTGAAGCTAAACCATTTGCTCCGCATGGATTTGAATCTAAGCCTTCTACGTCGCATTGATTTGAAGCAGAATCAAGTGTTTCGCTTGTATTTGATGCTAACTCGTTTGATTCGCACGCAGTTGAAAATAAATCATGTATATCACAAGTATTTGAAGCTAAACCATTTGATTCGCATGGATTTGAAGATAAGCCTTCTACGTCGCATTCATTTGAATCTGAATCATGTGATTCCTTTGGAATTGAAACTTCGTCGTTTCTTTCTCATGCTGTTGAAGCTAAATCGTGTATATCACAAGTATTTGAAGCTAAATGATTTGTTTCGCATGGATTAGAACCTAAATCGTTTGTTTCGCATGCGGTTGAATCTATATCATGTATATCACAAGTATTCGAAGCTAAACCATTTCTTTCGCATGGATTTGAAGCTAACTCGTTTGTTTCGCATGCTGTTGAAGCAAAATCACGCATATCACAAGTATTTGAAGCTAAACCATTTGTTTCGCATGGATTCTAAGATAAGCCTTCTACTTCGCATTGATTTGAAGTTAAATCCTGTGTTTCGCATGGATTTGAAGCTAACTCGATTGTTTCGCATGCAGTTGAAGCTAAATCCTGTATATCACAAGTATTTTAAACTTGATTATTTGTGTCGCATGGATTTAAAGCTAAGCCTTCTACTTCGCATTGATTTGAAGCTAAATTATGTGGTTCGCATGGATTTGAAGCCAACTCGTTTGTTTCGCATGCTGTTGAAGCAAAATCACGCATATCACAAGTATTTGAAGCTAAACCATTTGTTTCGCATGGATTCTAAGATAAGCCTTCTACTTCGCATTGATTTGAAGTTAAATCCTGTGTTTCGCATGGATTTGAAGCTAACTCGATTGTTTCGCATGCAGTTGAAGCTAAATCCTGTATATCACAAGTATTTGAAACTTGAATATTTGTGTCGCATGGATTTAAAGCTAAGCCTTCTACTTCGCATTGATTTGAAGCTAAATTATGTGGTTCGCATGGATTTGAAGCCAACTCGTTTGTTTTGCATGCAGTTGAATCTAAATCATGTATATCACAAGTATTTGAAGCTGAAACGTTTGATCCGCATGAATATAAATCCAAACCATGTATTTCGAATGAATTTGTAGCTAAATCATGTGTTTCGCATGGATTTGAACTACCTCGTTTGATTCGCATGCAGTTGAAGCTAAATCATGTATACCACAAGTATTTGAAGCTGAACCATTCGTTTAGCATGGATTTCAAGCTAAGCCATCTACTTCGCATTCATTTGAACTTAAATCATGTGTTTCGCTTGGATTTGAATCTGACTCGTTTGTTTCGCATGCAGTTGAAGCTATATCATGCCTAAAACAAGTATTTGAAACTACACCATTCGGTTCGCATGGATTTGAAGCTATGCCTTCTACTTCGCATTGATTTGAAGTTAAATCATGTGTTTCGCATGGATTTGAAGCTAACTCATTTGTTTCGCATGCAGTTGAAACTAAATCATGTATATCACAATCATTTGAAGCTAAACCATTTGATTCGCATGGATTCGAAGATAAGCCTTCTACTTCGCATTGATTTGATGCTAAATCCTGTGTTTCGTTTGGATTTGAGGCTAACTCATTTGTTCCGCATGCTGTTGAATGTAAATCATGTATTTCACAAGTATTTGAAGCTAAACCATTTGTTTCGCATGGATTCGTAGATAACCCTTCTACTTCGCTTTGATTTGAAGCTATATCAAGTGTTTCACATGGATTTGAAGCTAACTCGTTTGTTTCGCATGCAGTTGAAACTAAATCATGTATATCACAAGTATTTGAAGCTAAACCATTTGTTCCGCATGGATTCGAAGATAATCCTTCTACTTCGCATTGATTTACTGCAAAATCATGTGTTTCACATGGATTTGAAGCTAACTCATTTGTTTCGCATGCAGTTGAAGCTATATCATATATATCACAGGTATCTGAAGCTAAACATTAGTTTCGCATGGATTCGAAGATAAGCCTTCTATTTCGCATTGATTTGAAGCTAAATCATGTGTTTGGCATGAATTTGAAGCTAACTCGTTTGCTTCGTCTGCATTTGAAGCTATATCACTTATATTCGCAAGCATTTGGAGCTCAATCATTCGTTTCGCATGGATTTGAAGCTAAGCCTTCTACTTCGCATTTATTTGAAGCTAAATCATGTGGTTGCGCATGGATTTGAAGATAACACGTTTGTTTCGCATGCAGTTGCAGCTATATCACTTATATTCGCAAGTATTTGAAGCCAAATCATTCGGTTCGCATGGATTTGAAGCTATGCCTTCTACTTCGCATTGATTTGAAGTTAAATCATGTGTTTGGCATGGATTTGAAGCTAACTTGTTTGTTTAGCATGCAGTTGAATCTATATCACTTATATTCGCAAGCATTTGAAGCTAAATAATTCGTTTGGCATGGATTGGAAGCTAAGCCTTCTACTTTGCATTGATTTGAAGTCAAATCATGTGTTACGCTTGGATTTGAAGCTCACTCGTTTGTTTCGCCTGCATTTGAAGATATATCACTTACATCGCAAGTATATGAAGCTAAATCATTCGTGTCGCATGGATTTGAAGCTAAGCCTTCTACTTCGCATTGATTTGAAGCTGAATCATATTTTTCGCTGGATTTGAAGCTAACTCGTTTGTTTCGCATGCTGTTGAAGCTAAATCATGTATATCACAAGTATTTGAATCTGAACCATTTGATTAGCATGGATTCGAAGAACACCCTTCTTCTTCGCATTGATTTGAAGCTAAATCATGTGTTTCGCATGGATTTGAATCTAACTCGTTTGTTTCGCATGGTGTTGAAGCTAAGTCATGTATATCACGAGTATATGCAGCTAAACCATTTGTTTCGCATGGGTTCGTAGTTAAGCCTCCTACTTCGCATCGATTTGGAGCTAAATCATGTTTTTCACATGGATTTGAAGCTATCTCGTTTGTTTCGCATGTACTTGAATATAAATCAAGTATATCACAAGTATTTGAAGCAAAACCGTTTGATTCGCATGGATTTGAAGCTAAGCCTTCTACCTCGCATTGATTTGAAGATAAATCATGTGTTTCGCTTGGATTTGAAGCTAACACGTTTGTTTCGAACGCACTTGAATCTAAATCAAGTATATCACACGTATTTGAGGCTAAACCGTTTGATTCGCATGGATTTGAAACTCAGCATTCTACTTCGCATTGATTTGAAGCTAAATCATGTGTTCCGCTTGGATTTTAAGTTAACTCGATTCTATCACATGCAGCTGAAGTTAAATCATGTATATCACAAGTATTTGAAGCTAAACGATTTTTTTCGCATGGATTTGAAGATAAGCCTTCTGCTTCGCATTGATTTGAAGCTAAATCATGTGTTTCGCATGGATTTGTAGCTAACTCGTTTGTTTCGCACGCAGTTGACGCTAAATCGTGTATATCACGATTATTTGAAGCTATTCCATTTGATTCGCATGGATTTGAAAAGAAGCCTTCTGCTTCGCATTGAGTTGAAGCTAAAACATGCATTTCGCATGGATTTGAAGCTAACTCGTTTTTTTCGCCTGCATTTGGAGCTATATCACTTATATTCGAAAGTATTTGAATGTCATTCATTCGTTTCGCATGGATTTGAAGCTAATCCTTCTACTTCGCATTCATTTGAAGCTAAATCATGCGTTTCGCATGGGTTTGAAGCTAAGCCTTCTACTTCGCATTTATTTGAAGCTAAATCATGTGGTTGCGCATGGATTTGCAGATAACACGTTTGTTTCGCATGCAGTTGAAGCTATATCACTTATATTCGCAAGTATTTGAAGCCAAATCATTCGGTTCGCATGGATTTGAAGCTATGCCTTCTACTTCGCATTGATTTGAAGTTAAATCATGTGTTTCGCATGGATTTGAAGCTAACTCATATGTTTCGCATGCAGTTGAAACTAAATCATGTATATCACAATCATTTGAAGCTAAACCATTTGATTCGCATGGATTCGAAGATAAGCCTTCTACTTCGCATTGATTTGAAGTTAAATCATGTGTTTCGCATGGATTTGTAGCTAACTCGTTTGTTTAGCACGCAGTTGACGCTAAATCGTGTATATCACGATTATTTGAAGCTATTCCATTTGATTCGCATGGATTTGAAAAGAAGCCTTCTGCTTCGCATTGAGTTGAAGCTAAAACATGCATTTCGCATGGATTTGAAGCTAACTCGTTTTTTTCGCCTGCATTTGGAGCTATATCACTTATATTCGAAAGTATTTGAAGGTCATTCATTCGTTTCGCATGGATTTGAAGCTAATCCTTCTACTTCGCATTCATTTGAAGCTAAATCATGCGTTTCGCACGGATTTGTAGCTAACTCGTTTGATTCGCCTGCATTTCAAGCTTTATCACTTATATGGCAAGTGTTTGAAGCTAAATCATTTGTGTCGCATGGGTTTGAAGCTAAGCCTTCTACTTCGGATGGATTTGAAGCTAACTCATGCGTTTCGCTCGGATTTAAAACTAACTTGTTTGTTTCGCATGCAGTTGAAGCTAAATCATGTATACCACAAGTATTTGAAGCTGAACCATTCGTTTAGCATGGATTTCAAGCTAAGCCATCTACTTCGCATTCATTTGAACTTAAATCATGTGTTTCGCTTGGATTTGAATCTGACTCGTTTGTTTCGCATGCAGTTGAAGCTATATCATGCCTAAAACAAGTATTTGAAACTACACCATTCGGTTCGCATGGATTTGAAGCTATGCCTTCTACTTCGCATTGATTTGAAGTTAAATCATGTGTTTCGCATGGATTTGAAGCTAACTCATTTGTTTCGCATGCAGTTGAAACTAAATCATGTATATCACAATCATTTGAAGCTAAACCATTTGATTCGCATGGATTCGAAGATAAGCCTTCTACTTCGCATTGATTTGATGCTAAATCCTGTGTTTCGTTTGGATTTGAGGCTAACTCATTTGTTCCGCATGCTGTTGAATGTAAATCATGTATTTCACAAGTATTTGAAGCTAAACCATTTGTTTCGCATGGATTCGTAGATAACCCTTCTACTTCGCTTTGATTTGAAGCTATATCAAGTGTTTCACATGGATTTGAAGCTAACTCGTTTGTTTCGCATGCAGTTGAAACTAAATCATGTATATCACAAGTATTTGAAGCTAAACCATTTGTTCCGCATGGATTCGAAGATAATCCTTCTACTTCGCATTGATTTACTGCAAAATCATGTGTTTCACATGGATTTGAAGCTAACTCATTTGTTTCGCATGCAGTTGAAGCTATATCATATATATCACAGGTATCTGAAGCTAAACATTAGTTTCGCATGGATTCGAAGATAAGCCTTCTATTTCGCATTGATTTGAAGCTAAATCATGTGTTTGGCATGAATTTGAAGCTAACTCGTTTGCTTCGTCTGCATTTGAAGCTATATCACTTATATTCGCAAGCATTTGGAGCTCAATCATTCGTTTCGCATGGATTTGAAGCTAAGCCTTCTACTTCGCATTTATTTGAAGCTAAATCATGTGGTTGCGCATGGATTTGAAGATAACACGTTTGTTTCGCATGCAGTTGCAGCTATATCACTTATATTCGCAAGTATTTGAAGCCAAATCATTCGGTTCGCATGGATTTGAAGCTATGCCTTCTACTTCGCATTGATTTGAAGTTAAATCATGTGTTTGGCATGGATTTGAAGCTAACTTGTTTGTTTAGCATGCAGTTGAATCTATATCACTTATATTCGCAAGCATTTGAAGCTAAATAATTCGTTTGGCATGGATTGGAAGCTAAGCCTTCTACTTTGCATTGATTTGAAGTCAAATCATGTGTTACGCTTGGATTTGAAGCTCACTCGTTTGTTTCGCCTGCATTTGAAGATATATCACTTACATCGCAAGTATATGAAGCTAAATCATTCGTGTCGCATGGATTTGAAGCTAAGCCTTCTACTTCGCATTGATTTGAAGCTGAATCATATTTTTCGCTGGATTTGAAGCTAACTCGTTTGTTTCGCATGCTGTTGAAGCTAAATCATGTATATCACAAGTATTTGAATCTGAACCATTTGATTAGCATGGATTCGAAGAACACCCTTCTTCTTCGCATTGATTTGAAGCTAAATCATGTGTTTCGCATGGATTTGAATCTAACTCGTTTGTTTCGCATGGTGTTGAAGCTAAGTCATGTATATCACGAGTATATGCAGCTAAACCATTTGTTTCGCATGGGTTCGTAGTTAAGCCTCCTACTTCGCATCGATTTGGAGCTAAATCATGTTTTTCACATGGATTTGAAGCTATCTCGTTTGTTTCGCATGTACTTGAATATAAATCAAGTATATCACAAGTATTTGAAGCAAAACCGTTTGATTCGCATGGGTTTGAAGCTAAGCCTTCTACCTCGCATTGATTTGAAGATAAATCATGTGTTTCGCTTGGATTTGAAGCTAACACGTTTGTTTCGAACGCACTTGAATCTAAATCAAGTATATCACACGTATTTGAGGCTAAACCGTTTGATTCGCATGGATTTGAAACTCAGCATTCTACTTCGCATTGATTTGAAGCTAAATCATGTGTTCCGCTTGGATTTTAAGTTAACTCGATTCTATCACATGCAGCTGAAGTTAAATCATGTATATCACAAGTATTTGAAGCTAAACGATTTTTTTCGCATGGATTTGAAGATAAGCCTTCTACTTCGCATTCATTTGAAGCTAAATCATGTGTTTCGCATGGATTTGAAGCTAACTCATATGTTTCGCATGCAGTTGAAACTAAATCATGTATATCACAATCATTTGAAGCTAAACCATTTGATTCGCATGGATTCGAAGATAAGCCTTCTACTTCGCATTGATTTGAAGTTAAATCATGTGTTTCGCATGGATTTGTAGCTAACTCGTTTGTTTAGCACGCAGTTGACGCTAAATCGTGTATATCACGATTATTTGAAGCTATTCCATTTGATTCGCATGGATTTGAAAAGAAGCCTTCTGCTTCGCATTGAGTTGAAGCTAAAACATGCATTTCGCATGGATTTGAAGCTAACTCGTTTTTTTCGCCTGCATTTGGAGCTATATCACTTATATTCGAAAGTATTTGAAGGTCATTCATTCGTTTCGCATGGATTTGAAGCTAATCCTTCTACTTTGCATTCATTTGAAGCTAAATCATGCGTTTCGCACGGATTTGTAGCTAACTCGTTTGATTCGCCTGCATTTCAAGCTTTATCACTTATATGGCAAGTGTTTGAAGCTAAATCATTTGTGTCGCATGGGTTTGAAGCTAAGCCTTCTACTTCGGATGGATTTGAAGCTAACTCATGCGTTTCGCTCGGATTTAAAACTAACTTGTTTGTTTCGCATGCAGTTGAAGCTAAATCATGTATACCACAAGTATTTGAAGCTGAACCATTCGTTTAGCATGGATTTCAAGCTAAGCCATCTACTTCGCATTCATTTGAACTTAAATCATGTGTTTCGCTTGGATTTGAATCTGACTCGTTTGTTTCGCATGCAGTTGAAGCTATATCATGCCTAAAACAAGTATTTGAAACTACACCATTCGGTTCGCATGGATTTGAAGCTATGCCTTCTACTTCGCATTGATTTGAAGTTAAATCATGTGTTTCGCATGGATTTGAAGCTAACTCATTTGTTTCGCATGCAGTTGAAACTAAATCATGTATATCACAATCATTTGAAGCTAAACCATTTGATTCGCATGGATTCGAAGATAAGCCTTCTACTTCGCATTGATTTGATGCTAAATCCTGTGTTTCGTTTGGATTTGAGGCTAACTCATTTGTTCCGCATGCTGTTGAATGTAAATCATGTATTTCACAAGTATTTGAAGCTAAACCATTTGTTTCGCATGGATTCGTAGATAACCCTTCTACTTCGCTTTGATTTGAAGCTATATCAAGTGTTTCACATGGATTTGAAGCTAACTCGTTTGTTTCGCATGCAGTTGAAACTAAATCATGTATATCACAAGTATTTGAAGCTAAACCATTTGTTCCGCATGGATTCGAAGATAATCCTTCTACTTCGCATTGATTTACTGCAAAATCATGTGTTTCACATGGATTTGAAGCTAACTCATTTGTTTCGCATGCAGTTGAAGCTATATCATATATATCACAGGTATCTGAAGCTAAACATTAGTTTCGCATGGATTCGAAGATAAGCCTTCTATTTCGCATTGATTTGAAGCTAAATCATGTGTTTGGCATGAATTTGAAGCTAACTCGTTTGCTTCGTCTGCATTTGAAGCTATATCACTTATATTCGCAAGCATTTGGAGCTCAATCATTCGTTTCGCATGGATTTGAAGCTAATCCTTCTACTTCGCATTTATTTGAAGCTAAATCATGTGGTTGCGCATGGATTTGAAGATAACACGTTTGTTTCGCATGCAGTTGCAGCTATATCACTTATATTCGCAAGTATTTGAAGCCAAATCATTCGGTTCGCATGGATTTGAAGCTATGCCTTCTACTTCGCATTGATTTGAAGTTAAATCATGTGTTTGGCATGGATTTGAAGCTAACTTGTTTGTTTAGCATGCAGTTGAATCTATATCACTTATATTCGCAAGCATTTGAAGCTAAATAATTCGTTTGGCATGGATTGGAAGCTAAGCCTTCTACTTTGCATTGATTTGAAGTCAAATCATGTGTTACGCTTGGATTTGAAGCTCACTCGTTTGTTTCGCCTGCATTTGAAGATATATCACTTACATCGCAAGTATATGAAGCTAAATCATTCGTGTCGCATGGATTTGAAGCTAAGCCTTCTACTTCGCATTGATTTGAAGCTGAATCATATTTTTCGCTGGATTTGAAGCTAACTCGTTTGTTTCGCATGCTGTTGAAGCTAAATCATGTATATCACAAGTATTTGAATCTGAACCATTTGATTAGCATGGATTCGAAGAACACCCTTCTTCTTCGCATTGATTTGAAGCTAAATCATGTGTTTCGCATGGATTTGAATCTAACTCGTTTGTTTCGCATGGTGTTGAAGCTAAGTCATGTATATCACGAGTATATGCAGCTAAACCATTTGTTTCGCATGGGTTCGTAGTTAAGCCTCCTACTTCGCATCGATTTGGAGCTAAATCATGTTTTTCACATGGATTTGAAGCTATCTCGTTTGTTTCGCATGTACTTGAATATAAATCAAGTATATCACAAGTATTTGAAGCAAAACCGTTTGATTCGCATGGGTTTGAAGCTAAGCCTTCTACCTCGCATTGATTTGAAGATAAATCATGTGTTTCGCTTGGATTTGAAGCTAACACGTTTGTTTCGAACGCACTTGAATCTAAATCAAGTATATCACACGTATTTGAGGCTAAACCGTTTGATTCGCATGGATTTGAAACTCAGCATTCTACTTCGCATTGATTTGAAGCTAAATCATGTGTTCCGCTTGGATTTTAAGTTAACTCGATTCTATCACATGCAGCTGAAGTTAAATCATGTATATCACAAGTATTTGAAGCTAAACGATTTTTTTCGCATGGATTTGAAGATAAGCCTTCTGCTTCGCATTGATTTGAAGCTAAATCATGTGTTTCGCATGGATTTGTAGCTAACTCGTTTGTTTCGCACGCAGTTGACGCTAAATCGTGTATATCACGATTATTTGAAGCTATTCCATTTGATTCGCATGGATTTGAAAAGAAGCCTTCTGCTTCGCATTGAGTTGAAGCTAAAACATGCATTTCGCATGGATTTGAAGCTAACTCGTTTTTTTCGCCTGCATTTGGAGCTATATCACTTATATTCGAAAGTATTTGAATGTCATTCATTCGTTTCGCATGGATTTGAAGCTAATCCTTCTACTTCGCATTCATTTGAAGCTAAATCATGCGTTTCGCATGGGTTTGAAGCTAAGCCTTCTACTTCGCATTTATTTGAAGCTAAATCATGTGGTTGCGCATGGATTTGCAGATAACACGTTTGTTTCGCATGCAGTTGAAGCTATATCACTTATATTCGCAAGTATTTGAAGCCAAATCATTCGGTTCGCATGGATTTGAAGCTATGCCTTCTACTTCGCATTGATTTGAAGTTAAATCATGTGTTTCGCATGGATTTGAAGCTAACTCATATGTTTCGCATGCAGTTGAAACTAAATCATGTATATCACAATCATTTGAAGCTAAACCATTTGATTCGCATGGATTCGAAGATAAGCCTTCTACTTCGCATTGATTTGAAGTTAAATCATGTGTTTCGCATGGATTTGTAGCTAACTCGTTTGTTTAGCACGCAGTTGACGCTAAATCGTGTATATCACGATTATTTGAAGCTATTCCATTTGATTCGCATGGATTTGAAAAGAAGCCTTCTGCTTCGCATTGAGTTGAAGCTAAAACATGCATTTCGCATGGATTTGAAGCTAACTCGTTTTTTTCGCCTGCATTTGGAGCTATATCACTTATATTCGAAAGTATTTGAAGGTCATTCATTCGTTTCGCATGGATTTGAAGCTAATCCTTCTAGTTCGCATTCATTTGAAGCTAAATCATGCGTTTCGCACGGATTTGTAGCTAACTCGTTTGATTCGCCTGCATTTCAAGCTTTATCACTTATATGGCAAGTGTTTGAAGCTAAATCATTTGTGTCGCATGGGTTTGAAGCTAAGCCTTCTACTTCGGATGGATTTGAAGCTAACTCATGCGTTTCGCTCGGATTTAAAACTAACTTGTTTGTTTCGCATGCAGTTGAAACTAAATCATGTATATCACAAGTTTTTGAAGCTGAACCATTTGATTCCCATGAATAGTACGCTAAACCATTTCTTTCGAATGAATTTGAAGCTAAATCATGTGTTTTGAATGGATTTGAAGCTAACTCGTTTGCTTCGTCTGCATTTGTAGCTATATCACTTATATTCGCAAGCATTTGGAGCTCAATCATTCGTTTCGCATGGATTTGAAGCTAAGCCTTCTACTTCGCATTTATTTGAAGCTAAATCATGTGGTTGCGCATGGATTTGAAGATAACACGTTTGTTTCGCATGGAGTTGCAGCTATATCACTTATATTCGCAAGTATTTGAAGCCAAATCATTCGGTTCGCATGGATTTGAAGCTATGCCGTCTACTTCGCATTGATTTGAAGTTAAATCATGTGTTTGGCATGGATTTGAAGCTATCTCGTTTGTTTAGCATGCAGTTGAATCTATATCACTTATATTCGCAAGCATTTGAAGCTAAATAATTCGTTTGGCATGGATTGGAAGCTAAGCCTTCTACTTTGCATTGATTTGAAGTCAAATCATGTGTTACGCTTGGATTTGAAGCTCACTCGTTTGTTTCGCCTGCATTTGAAGATATATCACTTACATCGCAAGTATATGAAGCTAAATCATTCGTGTCGCATGGATTTGAAGCTAAGCCTTCTACTTCGCATTGATTTGAAGCTAAATCATGTGTTTCGCATGGATTCGAGGCTAACTCGTTTGATTCGCATGCAGTTGAAGCTAAATCATGTTTATCACAAATATCTAAATCTAAACCATCTGTTTCGCATGAATATTAAGCTGAACCATGTGTTTCTCATGAATTTGAAACTATATCATGTGTTTCGCATGGATTTGAAGCTAACTCGTTTATTTCATCTTCATTTGAAGCAAAATCATGTATATCACAAGAATTTGAAGCTGAACCATTTGTTTCTCACGTATTTGAAACTGAGCCTTCTACTTCGCATTGATTTGAAGCTGAATCATGTGTTTCGCTTGCATTTGAAGCTAACTCGTTTGTTTCGCATAGATTTGAAGCTAAATCATGTGTTTCGCATGGATTTGAAGCTACCTCGTTTGTTTCGCCTGCATTTGAAGCTACATTACTTCTATTCGAAAGTATTTGATGATAAATCATTCGTTTCGCATGGATTTGAAGCTAATCCTTCAACTTCGCATTCATTTGAAGCTAAATCATGCGTTTCGCATGGATTTGAAGCTATATCACTTATATTCGCAAGTATTTGAAGGTCAATCATTCGTTTCGCATGGATTTGAAGCTAATCCTTCTACTTCGGATTGTTTTGAAGCTAAATCTTGTGTTTCGCATGGCTTTGTAGCTAACTCGTTTGTTTCGCACGCAGTGACGCTAAATCGTGTATATCACGATTATTTGAAGCTATTCCATTTGATTCGCATGGATTTGAAACGAAGACTTCTGCTTCGCATTGAGTTGAAGCTAAAACATGCATTTCGCATGGATTTGGAGCTAACTCGTTTTTTTCGCCTGCATTTGGAGCTATATCACTTATATTCGCAAGTATGTGAAGGTCAATCATTCGTTTCGCATGTTTTTGAAGCTAATCCTTCTACTTCGCATTCATTTGAAGCTAAATCATGCGTTTCGCACGGATTTGTAGCTAACTCGTTTGATTCGCCTGCATTTCAAGCTATATCACTTATATGGCAAGTGTTTGAAGCTAAATCATTTGTGTCGCATGGGTTTGAAGCTAAGCCTTCTACTTCGGATGGATTTGAAGCTAAATCATGCGTTTCGCTTGGATTTAAAACTAACTTGTTTGTTTCGCATGCAGTTGAAACTAAATCATGTATATCACAAGTTTTTGAAGCTGAACCATTTGATTCCCATGAATAGTACGCTAAACCATTTCTTTCGAATGAATTTGAAGCTAAATCATGTGTTTTGAATGGATTTGAAGCTAACTCGTTTGCTTCGTCTGCATTTGTAGCTATATCACTTATATTCGCAAGCATTTGGAGCTCAATCATTCGTTTCGCATGGATTTGAAGCTAAGCCTTCTACTTCGCATTTATTTGAAGCTAAATCATGTGGTTGCGCATGGATTTGAAGATAACACGTTTGTTTCGCATGGTGTTGCAGCTATATCACTTATATTCGCAAGTATTTGAAGCCAAATCATTCGGTTCGCATGGATTTGAAGCTATGCCTTCTACTTCGCATTGATTTGAAGTTAAATCATGTGTTTGGCATGGATTTGAAGCTAACTTGTTTGTTTAGCATGCAGTTGAATCTATATCACTTATATTCGCAAGCATTTGAAGCTAAATAATTCGTTTGGCATGGATTGGAAGCTAAGCCTTCTACTTTGCATTGATTTGAAGTCAAATCATGTGTTACGCTTGGATTTGAAGCTCACTCGTTTGTTTCGCCTGCATTTGAAGATATATCACTTACATCGCAAGTATATGAAGCTAAATCATTCGTGTCGCATGGATTTGAAGCTAAGCCTTCTACTTCGCATTGATTTGAAGCTGAATCATATTTTTCGCTGGATTTGAAGCTAACTCGTTTGTTTCGCATGCTGTTGAAGCTAAATCATGTATATCACAAGTATTTGAATCTGAACCATTTGATTAGCATGGATTCGAAGAACACCCTTCTTCTTCGCATTGATTTGAAGCTAAATCATGTGTTTCGCATGGATTTGAATCTAACTCGTTTGTTTCGCATGGTGTTGAAGCTAAGTCATGTATATCACGAGTATATGCAGCTAAACCATTTGTTTCGCATGGGTTCGTAGTTAAGCCTCCTACTTCGCATCGATTTGGAGCTAAATCATGTTTTTCACATGGATTTGAAGCTATCTCGTTTGTTTCGCACGTACTTGAATATAAATCAAGTATATCACAAGTATTTGAAGCAAAACCGTTTGATTCGCATGGGTTTGAAGCTAAGCCTTCTACCTCGCATTGATTTGAAGATAAATCATGTGTTTCGCTTGGATTTGAAGCTAACACGTTTGTTTCGAACGCACTTGAATCTAAATCAAGTATATCACACGTATTTGAGGCTAAACCGTTTGATTCGCATGGATTTGAAACTCAGCATTCTACTTCGCATTGATTTGAAGCTAAATCATGTGTTCCGCTTGGATTTTAAGTTAACTCGATTCTATCACATGCAGCTGAAGTTAAATCATGTATATCACAAGTATTTGAAGCTAAACGATTTTTTTCGCATGGATTTGAAGATAAGCCTTCTGCTTCGCATTGATTTGAAGCTAAATCATGTGTTTCGCATGGATTTGTAGCTAAGTCGTTTGATACGCCTGCATTTGAAGCTATATCACTTATATGGCAAGTGTTTGAAGCTAAATCATTTGTGTCGCATGGGTTTGAAGCTAAGCCTTCTACTTCGGATGTATTTGAAGCTAAATCATGCGTTTCGCTTGGAGTTAAAACTAACTTGTTTGTTTCGCATGCAGTTGAAACTAAATCATGTATATCACAAGTATTTGAAGCAAAACCATTTGTTTCGCATGAATATTAAGCTGAACCATGTGTTTCGATTGAATTTGAAGCTAAATCATGTGTTTCGCTTGGATTTGAAGCTAACTCGATTGTTTCGCATGCAGTTGAATCTAAATATTGTATATCACAAGTATTTGAAGCTGGACCACTTGTTTCGCATGGATTTGAAACTAACTCGTTTGTTTCGCCTGCATTTGAAGATAAATCATGTATATCACAATTATTTGAAGCTGATCCATTTGTTTTGCGTGAATTTTAAGCTAAACAATGTGTTTCGAATGAATTTGAAGCTAAATCATGTGTCTCGCATAGATTTGGAGTTAACTCGTTTGTTACGCATGCAGTTGAGTATGAATCACGAATAACCCAAGTATTTGAAGCTCATCCATTTGATTCGCATGGATTTCAAAATAAGCCTTCTACTTCGCATTGATTTGAAGCGAAATCATGTGTTTCGCTTGGATTTCAAGCTAACTCGTTTGTTTCGCATGCAATTGAAGCTAAATAATGTATCAAACAAGTATTTGAAGCTAAACAATTTGTTTCGCATGGATTCGAAGATCAGCCATCTACCTCGTATTGATTTAAAGCTAAATCATGTGTTTCGCATGGATTTGAAGCTAACTCGTTTGTATCGCATGCAGCTGAAGCTAAATCGTGTATATCACAAGTATTTACAGCTAAACCATTTGATTCGCATGGATTTGAAACTAAGCCTTCCACTTCCCATTGATTTGAAGCTAAATCATGTGACTCGCATGGATTTGAACCTCACTCGTTCGTTTCGCCTGCATTTGAAACTAAATCATGTATATCACAAGTATTTGAAGCTATACCTTTTGTTTCGCCTGGATTTGAAGATAAACCTTCTACTTCGCATTGATATGAAGCTAACTCGATTGTTTCGCCTGCACTTGTTGCTATATCACTTATATCGCTATTATCTGAAGATAAATCATTTGTTTCTCATGTATTTGTAGCTAAGCCTTCTACATCGCATTGATTTGAAGCTAAATCATGCGTTTCGCATGGATTTTAAGCTAACCCCTTTGTTTTGCCTGCATTTCAAGCTATATCACTTATATCGCAATTATCCGAAAATAAATCATTTGTTTCTCATGTATTTATATGCTATATCATGTGTTTCGCATGGATTTGAAGCTAAGCCTTCTACTTCGCATTGATTTGAATCTAAATCATGTGTTTTGCATGGATTTGAAGCTAACTCGTTTGTTTCGCCAGCATTTGAAGCTATATCACTTATATTCGCAAGCATTTGAATGTCAATCATTCGTTTCGCATGGATTTGAAGCTAAGCCTTCTACTTCGCATTGATTTGAATCTAAATCATGTGTTTCGCATGGATTTGATGCTATCTCGTTTGTTTCGCTTGCTGTTGAATGTAAATCATGTATATCACAAGTATTTGAAGCTAAAAAATTTGATTCGCATGGATTTGAAGCTAAGCCTTCTACTTCGCACTGATTTGAAGCTAAACCATTTGTTTCGCATGGATTCGAAGATAAGCCTTCAACCTCGCATTGAATTGAAGCTAAATCATGTGTTTCGTATGGATTTGAAGTTAACACGTTTGTTTCGCATGCTGTTGAAGCTAAATCGTGTATATTACAAGCATTTGAAGCTAAACCATTTGTTTCGCATGGATTCGAAGATAAGCCTTCTACTTCGCATTGATTTGATGCTAAATCACGTGTTTCGTTTGTATTTGAGGCTAAATCGTTTGTTTCGCATGCTGTTGAATGTAAATCATGTATATCACAAGTATTTGATGTAAACCATTTGTTTCGCATGGCTTCGGAGATAAGCTTTATACTTCGCATTGATTTAAAGCAAAATCATGTGTTTCGCATGGATTTGAAGCTAACTCGTTTGTTTCCCATGCAGTTGAAGATAAATCATGTATATCACAAGTATTTGAAGCTAAAACATTTCATTCGCATGGATTCGAAGATCAGCCTTCTGCTTCGCATTGATTTGAAGCTAAATCATGTGTTTAGCATTGATTTGAAGCTAACTCGTTTGTTTCGCATGCAGTTGAAACTAAATCATGTATATCACAATCATTTGAAGCTAAACCATTTGATTCGCATGGATTCGAAGATAAGCCTTCTACTTCGCATTGATTTGAATCTAAATCATGTGTTTTGCATGGATTTGAAGCTAACTCGTTTGTTTCGCCAGCATTTGAAGCTATATCACTTATATTCGCAAGCATTTGAATGTCAATCATTCGTTTCGCATGGATTTGAAGCTAAGCCTTCCACTTCGCATTGATTTGAGGCTAAATCATGTGCTTTGCATGGATTTGCAGCTAACTCGTTGGTTTCGCATGCAGTTGAAGCTAAATCATGTATATCACAAGTATTTGAAGCTAAACCACTTGTTTTGCATGGATTCGAAGATAAGCGTTCTACTTCGCCTTGATTTGATGCTAAATCATGTGTTTCGCATGGATTTGATGCTAACTCGTTTGTTTCGCTTGCTGTTGAATGTAAATCATGTATATCACAAGTATTTGAAGCTAAAACATTTGATTCGCATGGATTTGAAGCTAAGCCTTCTACTTCGCACTGATTTGAAGCTAAACCATTTGTTTCGCATGGATTCGAAGATAAGCCTTCAACCTCGCACTGAATTGAAGCTAAATCATGTGTTTCGTATGGATTTGAAGTTAACACGTTTGTTTCGCATGCTGTTGAAGCTAAATCGTGTATATTACAAGCATTTGAAGCTAAACCAATTGTTTCGCATGGATTCGAAGATAAGCATTCTACTTCGCATTGATTTGATGCTAAATCACGTGTTTCGTTTGTATTTGAGGCTAAATCGTTTGTTTCGCATGCTGTTGAATGTAAATCATGTATTTCACAAGTATATGAAGCTAATCCATTTGTTTCGCATGGATTCGTAGATAACCCTTCTACTTCGCTTTGATTTGAAGCTAAATCAAGTGTTTCACATGGATTTGAAGCTAACTCGTTTGTTTCGCATGCAGTTGAAACTAAATCATGTATATCACAAGTATTTGAAGCTAAACCATTTGTTCCGCATGGATTCGAAGATAAGCCTTCTACTTCGCATTGATTTGAAGTTAAATCCTGTGTTTCGCTTGGATTTGAAGCTAACACGTTCGTTTCACATGCAGTTGAACCTAAATCATGTATATCACAAGTATTTGAAGCTGAACCATTTGTTTCGCATGAATATTAGGATAAACCATGTGTTTGGAATGAATTTGAAGCTAAATGATGTGTCTCGCATAGATTTGGAGTTAACTCGTTTGTTACGCATGCAGTTGAGTATGAATCACGAATAACCCAAGTATTTGGAGCTCATCCATTTGATTCGCATGGATTTCAAAATAAGCCTTCTACTTCGCATTGATTTGAAGCGAAATCATGTGTTTCGCTTGGATTTCAAGCTAAGTCGTTTGTTTCGCATGCAATTGAAGCTAAATAATGTGTCAAACAAGTATTTGAAGCTAAACCATTTGTTTCGCATGGATTCGAAGATCAGCCATCTACCTCGTATTGATTTAAAGCTAAATCATGTGTTTCGCATGGATTTGAAGCTAACTCGTTTGTATCGCATGCAGTTGAAGCTAAATCATGTATATCACAATTATTTGAAGCTAAACCATTTGATTCGAATGAATTTCAAAATAAGCCTTCTACTTCGCATTGATTTGAAGCTAAATCATGTGTTTCGCATGGATTTGAAGCTAACTCGTTTGTTTCGCATGCAGCTGAAGCTAAATCGTGTATATCACAAGTATTTACAGCTAAACCATTTGATTCGCATGGATTTGAAACTAAGCCTTCCACTTCCCATTGATTTGAAGCTAAATCATGTGACTCGCATGGATTTGAACCTCACTCGTTCGTTTCGCCTGCATTTGAAACTAAATCATGTATATCACAAGTATTTGAAGCTATACCGTTTGTTTCGCCTGGATTTGAAGATAAACCTTCTACTTCGCATTGATATGAAGCTAACTCGATTGTTTCGCCTGCACTTGAAGCTATATCACTTATATCGCTATTATCTGAAGATAAATCATTTGTTTCTCATGTATTTGTAGCTAAGCCTTCTACATCGCATTGATTTGAAGCTAAATCATGCGTTTCGCATGGATTTTAAGCTAACCCGTTTGTTTTGCCTGCATTTCAAGCTATATCACTTATATCGCAATTATCCGAAAATAAATCATTTGTTTCTCATGTATTTATATGCTATATCATGTGTTTCGCATGGATTTGAAGCTAAGCCTTCTACTTCGCATTGATTTGAATCTAAATCATGTGTTTTGCATGGATTTGAAGCTAACTCGTTTGTTTCGCCAGCATTTGAAGCTATATCACTTATATTCGCAAGCATTTGAATGTCAATCATTCGTTTCGCATGGATTTGAAGCTGAGCCTTCTACTTCGCATTGATTTGAGGCTAAATCATGTGCTTTGCATGGATTTGCAGCTAACTCGTTGGTTTCGCATGCAGTTGAAGCTAAATCATGTATATCACAAGTATTTGAAGCTAAACCACTTGTTTTGCATGGATTCGAAGATAAGCGTTCTACTTCGCATTGATTTGATGCTAAATCACGTGTTTCGTTTGTATTTGAGGCTAAATCGTTTCTTTCGCATGCTGTTGAATGTAAATCATGTATATCACAAGTATTTGAAGGTAAACCATTTGTTTCGCATGGATTCGAAGATAAGCCATCAACCTCGCATTGAATTGAAGCTAAATCATGTGTTTCGTATGGATTTGAAGTTAACACGTTTGTTTCGCATGCTGTTGAAGCTAAACCGTGTATATTACAAGCATTTGAAGCTAAACCATTTGTTTCGCATGGATTCGAAGATAAGCCTTCTACTTCGCATTGATTTGATGCTAAATCACGTGTTTCGTTTGTATTTGAGGCTAAATCGTTTGTTTCGCATGCTGTTGAATGTAAATCATGTATATCACAAGTATTTGAAGGTAAACCATTTGTTTCGTATGGATTCGAAGATAAGCCTTCTACTTCGCATTGATTTAAAGCAAAATCATGTGTTTCGCATGGATTTGAAGCTAAACAATCTGTTTCGAGTGGATCCTGAGATCAGCCTTCTACATCGCATTGATTTGAAGCTAAATCATGTGATTCGCTTGGATTTGAAGCTAAGTCGTCTGTTTCGCATGCAGTTGAAGCTATATCATGTATATCACAGGTATTAAAAGCTAAACAATTAGTTTCGCATTTATTCGAAGATAAGCCTTCTACTTCGCATTGATTTGAAGCTAAATCATGTGTTTGGCATGGATTTGAAGCTAACTCGTTTGTTTCCCATGCAGTTGGAGATAAATCATGTATATCACAAGTATTTGAAGCTAAAACATTTCATTCGCATGGATTCGAAGATCAGCCTTCTGCTTCGCATTGATTTGAAGCTAAATCATGTGTTTAGCATTGATTTGAAGCTACCTCGTTTGTTTCGCATGCAGTTGAAACTAAATCATGTATATCACAATCATTTGAAGCTAAACCATTTGATGCGCATGGATTCGAAGATAATCCTTCTAGTTCGCATTGATTTAAAGCAAAATCATGTGTTTCACATGGATTTGAAGCTAACTCATTTGTTTCGCATGCAGTTGAATCTATATCATGTATATCACAGGTATCTGAAGCTAAACATTAGTTTCGCATGGATTCGAAGATAAGCCTTCTACTTCGCATTGATTTGAAGCTAAATCATGTGTTTGGCATGAATTTGAAGCTAACTCGTTTGCTTCGTCTGCATTTGAAGCTATATCACTTATATTCGCAAGCATTTGGAGCTCAATCATTCGTTTCGCATGGATTTGAAGCTAAGCCTTCTACTTCGGATGGATTTGAAGCTAAATAATGCGTTTCGCTTGGATTTAAAACTAACTCGATTGTTTCGCATGCAGTTGAATCTAAATATTGTATATCACAAGTATTTGAAGCTGGACCACTTGTTTCGCATGGATTTGAAACTAACTCGTTTGTTTCGCCTGCATTTGAAGATAAATCATGTATATCACAATTATTTGAAGCTGATCCATTTGTTTCGCGTGAATTTTAAGCTAAACCATGTGTTTCGAATGAATTTGAAGCTAAATCATGTGTCTCGCATAGATTTGGAGTTAACTCGTTTGTTACGCATGCAGTTGAGTATGAATCACGAATAACCCAAGTATTTGAAGCTCATCCATTTGATTCGCATGGATTTCAAAATAAGCCTTCTACTTCGCATTGATTTGAAGCGAAATCATGTGTTTCGCTTGGATTTCAAGCTAACTCGTTTGTTTCGCATGCAATTGAAGCTAAATAATGTATCAAACAAGTATTTGAAGCTAAACAATTTGTTTCGCATGGATTCGAAGATCAGCCATCTACCTCGTATTGATTTAAAGCTAAATCATGTGTTTCGCATGGATTTGAAGCTAACTCGTTTGTATCGCATGCAGCTGAAGCTAAATCGTGAATATCACAAGTATTTACAGCTAAACCATTTGATTCGCATGGATTTGAAACTAAGCCTTCCACTTCCCATTGATTTGAAGCTAAATCATGTGACTCGCATGGATTTGAACCTCACTCGTTCGTTTCGCCTGCATTTGAAACTAAATCATGTATATCACAAGTATTTGAAGCTATACCTTTTGTTTCGCCTGGATTTGAAGATAAACCTTCTACTTCGCATTGATATGAAGCTAACTCGATTGTTTCGCCTGCACTTGTTGCTATATCACTTATATCGCTATTATCTGAAGATAAATCATTTGTTTCTCATGTATTTGTAGCTAAGCCTTCTACATCGCATTGATTTGAAGCTAAATCATGCGTTTCGCATGGATTTTAAGCTAACCCCTTTGTTTTGCCTGCATTTCAAGCTATATCACTTATATCGCAATTATCCGAAAATAAATCATTTGTTTCTCATGTATTTATATGCTATATCATGTGCTTCGCATGGATTTGAAGCTAAGCCTTCTACTTCGCATTGATTTGAATCTAAATCATGTGTTTTGCATGGATTTGAAGCTAACTCGTTTGTTTCGCCAGCATTTGAAGCTATATCACTTATATTCGCAAGCATTTGAATGTCAATCATTCGTTTCGCATGGATTTGAAGCTAAGCCTTCTACTTCGCATTGATTTGAATCTAAATCATGTGTTTCGCATGGATTTGATGCTATCTCGTTTGTTTCGCTTGCTGTTGAATGTAAATCATGTATATCACAAGTATTTGAAGCTAAAAAATTTGATTCGCATGGATTTGAAGCTAAGCCTTCTACTTTGCACTGATTTGAAGCTAAACCATTTGTTTCGCATGGATTCGAAGATAAGCCTTCAACCTCGCATTGAATTGAAGCTAAATCATGTGTTTCGTATGGATTTGAAGTTAACACGTTTGTTTCGCATGCTGTTGAAGCTAAATCGTGTATATTACAAGCATTTGAAGCTAAACCATTTGTTTCGCATGGATTCGAAGATAAGCCTTCTACTTCGCATTGATTTGATGCTAAATCACGTGTTTCGTTTGTATTTGAGGCTAAATCGTTTGTTTCGCATGCTGTTGAATGTAAATCATGTATATCACAAGTATTTGAAGGTAAACCATTTGTTTCGCATGGCTTCGGAGATAAGCTTTCTACTTCGCATTGATTTAAAGCAAAATCATGTGTTTCGCATGGATTTGAAGCTAACTCGTTTGTTTCCCATGCAGTTGAAGATAAATCATGTATATCACAAGTATTTGAAGCTAAAACATTTCATTCGCATGGATTCGAAGATCAGACTTTTGCTTCGCATTGATTTGAAGCTAAATCATGTGTTTAGCATTGATTTGAAGCTAACTCGTTTGTTTCGCATGCAGTTGAAACTAAATCATGTATATCACAATCATTTGAAGCTAAACCATTTGATTCGCATGGATTCGAAGATAAGCCTTCTACTTCGCATTGATTTGAATCTAAATCATGTGTTTTGCATGGATTTGAAGCTAACTCGTTTGTTTCGCCAGCATTTGAAGCTATATCACTTATATTCGCAAGCATTTGAATGTCAATCATTCGTTTCGCATGGATTTGAAGCTAAGCCTTCCACTTCGCATTGATTTGAGGCTAAATAATGTGCTTTGCATGGATTTGCAGCTAACTCGTTGGTTTCGCATGCAGTTGAAGCTAAATCATGTATATCACAAGTATTTGAAGCTAAACCACTTGTTTTGCACGGATTCGAAGATAAGCGTTCTACTTCGCCTTGATTTGATGCTAAATCATGTGTTTCGCATGGATTTGATGCTAACTCGTTTGTTTCGCTTGCTGTTGAATGTAAATCATGTATATCACAAGTATTTGAAGCTAAAACATTTGATTCGCATGGATTTGAAGCTAAGCCTTCTACTTCGCACTGATTTGAAGCTAAACCATTTGTTTCGCATGGATTCGAAGATAAGCCTTCAACCTCGCACTGAATTGAAGCTAAATCATGTGTTTCGTATGGATTTGAAGTTAACACGTTTGTTTCGCATGCTGTTGAAGCTAAATCGTGTATATTACAAGCATTTGAAGCTAAACCAATTGTTTCGCATGGATTCGAAGATAAGCATTCTACTTCGCATTGATTTGATGCTAAATCACGTGTTTCGTTTGTATTTGAGGCTAAATCGTTTGTTTCGCATGCTGTTGAATGTAAATCATGTATTTCACAAGTATATGAAGCTAATCCATTTGTTTCGCATGGATTCGTAGATAACCCTTCTACTTCGCTTTGATTTGAAGCTAAATCAAGTGTTTCACATGGATTTGAAGCTAACTCGTTTGTTTCGCATGCAGTTGAAACTAAATCATGTATATCACAAGTATTTGAAGCTAAACCATTTGTTCCGCATGGATTCGAAGATAAGCCTTCTACTTCGCATTGATTTGAAGTTAAATCCTGTGTTTCGCTTGGATTTGAAGCTAACACGTTCGTTTCACATGCAGTTGAACCTAAATCATGTATATCACAAGTATTTGAAGCTGA
The DNA here is from genome assembly GCF_051020955.1 of Megalopta genalis. Lineage (NCBI taxonomy): Eukaryota > Metazoa > Arthropoda > Insecta > Hymenoptera > Halictidae > Megalopta > Megalopta genalis. The sequence continues at coordinate 396,775 of NW_027476204.1, read as the reverse complement.
ACCATTTGTTTCGCATGAATATTAGGATAAACCATGTGTTTGGAATGAATTTGAAGCTAAATGATGTGTCTCGCATAGATTTGGAGTTAACTCGTTTGTTACGCATGCAGTTGAGTATGAATCACGAATAACCCAAGTATTTGGAGCTCATCCATTTGATTCGCATGGATTTCAAAATAAGCCTTCTACTTCGCATTGATTTGAAGCGAAATCATGTGTTTCGCTTGGATTTCAAGCTAAGTCGTTTGTTTCGCATGCAATTGAAGCTAAATAATGTGTCAAACAAGTATTTGAAGCTAAACCATTTGTTTCGCATGGATTCGAAGATCAGCCATCTACCTCGTATTGATTTAAAGCTAAATCATGTGTTTCGCATGGATTTGAAGCTAACTCGTTTGTATCGCATGCAGTTGAAGCTAAATCATGTATATCACAATTATTTGAAGCTAAACCATTTGATTCGAATGAATTTCAAAATAAGCCTTCTACTTCGCATTGATTTGAAGCTAAATCATGTGTTTCGCATGGATTTGAAGCTAACTCGTTTGTTTCGCATGCAGCTGAAGCTAAATCGTGTATATCACAAGTATTTACAGCTAAACCATTTGATTCGCATGGATTTGAAACTAAGCCTTCCACTTCCCATTGATTTGAAGCTAAATCATGTGACTCGCATGGATTTGAACCTCACTCGTTCGTTTCGCCTGCATTTGAAACTAAATCATGTATATCACAAGTATTTGAAGCTATACCGTTTGTTTCGCCTGGATTTGAAGATAAACCTTCTACTTCGCATTGATATGAAGCTAACTCGATTGTTTCGCCTGCACTTGAAGCTATATCACTTATATCGCTATTATCTGAAGATAAATCATTTGTTTCTCATGTATTTGTAGCTAAGCCTTCTACATCGCATTGATTTGAAGCTAAATCATGCGTTTCGCATGGATTTTAAGCTAACCCGTTTGTTTTGCCTGCATTTCAAGCTATATCACTTATATCGCAATTATCCGAAAATAAATCATTTGTTTCTCATGTATTTATATGCTATATCATGTGTTTCGCATGGATTTGAAGCTAAGCCTTCTACTTCGCATTGATTTGAATCTAAATCATGTGTTTTGCATGGATTTGAAGCTAACTCGTTTGTTTCGCCAGCATTTGAAGCTATATCACTTATATTCGCAAGCATTTGAATGTCAATCATTCGTTTCGCATGGATTTGAAGCTGAGCCTTCTACTTCGCATTGATTTGAGGCTAAATCATGTGCTTTGCATGGATTTGCAGCTAACTCGTTGGTTTCGCATGCAGTTGAAGCTAAATCATGTATATCACAAGTATTTGAAGCTAAACCACTTGTTTTGCATGGATTCGAAGATAAGCGTTCTACTTCGCATTGATTTGATGCTAAATCACGTGTTTCGTTTGTATTTGAGGCTAAATCGTTTGTTTCGCATGCTGTTGAATGTAAATCATGTATATCACAAGTATTTGAAGGTAAACCATTTGTTTCGCATGGATTCGAAGATAAGCCTTCAACCTCGCATTGAATTGAAGCTAAATCATGTGTTTCGTATGGATTTGAAGTTAACACGTTTGTTTCGCATGCTGTTGAAGCTAAACCGTGTATATTACAAGCATTTGAAGCTAAACCATTTGTTTCGCATGGATTCGAAGATAAGCCTTCTACTTCGCATTGATTTGATGCTAAATCACGTGTTTCGTTTGTATTTGAGGCTAAATCGTTTGTTTCGCATGCTGTTGAATGTAAATCATGTATATCACAAGTATTTGAAGGTAAACCATTTGTTTCGCATGGATTCGAAGATAAGCCTTCTACTTCGCATTGATTTAAAGCAAAATCATGTGTTTCGCATGGATTTGAAGCTAAACAATCTGTTTCGAGTGGATCCTGAGATCAGCCTTCTACATCGCATTGATTTGAAGCTAAATCATGTGATTCGCTTGGATTTGAAGCTAAGTCGTCTGTTTCGCATGCAGTTGAAGCTATATCATGTATATCACAGGTATTAAAAGCTAAACAATTAGTTTCGCATTTATTCGAAGATAAGCCTTCTACTTCGCATTGATTTGAAGCTAAATCATGTGTTTGGCATGGATTTGAAGCTAACTCGTTTGTTTCCCATGCAGTTGGAGATAAATCATGTATATCACAAGTATTTGAAGCTAAAACATTTCATTCGCATGGATTCGAAGATCAGCCTTCTGCTTCGCATTGATTTGAAGCTAAATCATGTGTTTAGCATTGATTTGAAGCTACCTCGTTTGTTTCGCATGCAGTTGAAACTAAATCATGTATATCACAATCATTTGAAGCTAAACCATTTGATGCGCATGGATTCGAAGATAATCCTTCTACTTCGCATTGATTTAAAGCAAAATCATGTGTTTCACATGGATTTGAAGCTAACTCATTTGTTTCGCATGCAGTTGAATCTATATCATGTATATCACAGGTATCTGAAGCTAAACATTAGTTTCGCATGGATTCGAAGATAAGCCTTCTACTTCGCATTGATTTGAAGCTAAATCATGTGTTTGGCATGAATTTGAAGCTAACTCGTTTGCTTCGTCTGCATTTGAAGCTATATCACTTATATTCGCAAGCATTTGGAGCTCAATCATTCGTTTCGCATGGATTTGAAGCTAAGCCTTCTACTTCGGATGGATTTGAAGCTAAATAATGCGTTTCGCTTGGATTTAAAACTAACTTGTTTGTTTCGCATGCAGTTGAAACTAAATCATGTGTATCACAAGTATTTGAAGCTGAACCATTTGTTTCGCATGAATATTAAGCTGAACCATGTGTTTCGAATGAATTTGAAGCTGAGTCATGTGTTTCGCAGGGATTCGAAGCTATGCCTTCTAGTTCGCATTGATTTGAAGTTAAATCATGTGTTTCGCATGGATTTGAAGCTAAATCATGTGTTTCGCAGGGATTCGAAGCTAGCTCGTTTGTTTCGCCTGCATTTGAAGCTAAATCATGTACATGACAAGTATATGCAGCTAAACCATTTGATTCGCATGGATTTGAAACTAAGCCTTCTACATCGCATTGATTTGAAGCTAAATCATGTGTTTCGCTTGGATTTGAAGATAACTCGTTCGATTCGCATGCAGTTGAAGCTAAATCATGTATATCACAAGTATTTGAAGCTAAACCAATTGTTTCGCATGGATTCGAAGATCAGTCTTCTACTTCCCATTGATTTGAAGCTAAATCATGTGTTTCGCATGGATTTGAAGCTAACTCGTTTGTTTCGCATGCAGTTGAAGCTAAATCATGTATAAAACAAGTATTTAAATCTAAACCATTTGTTTCGCATGGATTCGAAGATACGCCTTCTACTTCGCATTGAATTGAAGCTAAATCATGTGTTTCGCATGGATTTGAAGATAACTCGTTTGTTTCGCATGCAGTTGAAGCTAAATCATGTATAAAACAAGTATTTGAAGCTAAATCAATTGTTTCGCGTGAATTCAAAGATCACCCTTCTACTTCGCATTGATTTGAAGCTAAAACATGTGTTTCGCATGGATTTGAAGCTAACTCGTTTGTTTCGCATGCAGTTGAAGCTAAATCATGTATAAAACAAGTATTTAAATCTAAACCATTTGTTTCGCATGGATTCGAAGATACGCCTTCTACTTCGCATTGAATTGAAGCTAAATCATGTGTTTCGCATGGATTTGAAACTCAGCCATCTACGTCGAACTGATTTGAAGCTAAATCATATGTTTTGCATGAATTTGAAGATAACTCGTTTGATTCGCATGCAGTTGAAGCTAAATCATGTATATCGCAAGTATTGGAAGCAAATCCATTTGATTCGCACTGATTTGAAGCTAAGCCTTCTCATTTGCATTAATATGATGCTATATCATGTGTTTCGCTTGGATATGAAGCTAACTCGTTTGTTTCGCATGCAGTTGAATCTAGCTCATGTATATCACGAGTATTTGAAGCTGAACCATTTGATTCGCATGGATTTGAAGTTAAGCACTCTAGTTCGCATTGAATTGAAGCTAAAGCATGAGTTTCGCTTGGATTTGAAGCGAACTCGTTTGTATCGCATGCAGTTGAAGCTAAATCATGTATATCAAGAGTATTTGAAGCTGAACCGTTTGATCCGCATGAATATAAATCCAAACCATGTATTTCGAATGAATTTGTAGCTAAATCATGTGTTTCGCATGGATTTGAAGCTATCTCGTTTGTTTCGCATGCAGTTGAAGCTAAATCATGTATATCACAAGTATTTGATACTAACCCAATTGATCCGCATGGATTTGAAGCAAAGCCTTCTTCTTCGCATTCATTTGAACCTAAATCATTCGTTTCGCATCGATTCGAAACTAATCCTTCTACTTCGGATTGTTTTAAAGCTAAATCATGTGTTTCGCATGGATTTGTAGCTAAGTCGTTTGATTCGCCTGCATTTGAAGCTATATCACTTATATGGCAAGTGTTTGAAGCTAAATCATTTGTGTCGCATGGATTTGAAGCTAACACGTTTGTTTCGCATGCTATTGACGCTAAATCATGTATATCACAAGTATTTGAAACTAAACAATCTGTTTAGAGTGGATTCGGAGATCAGCCTTGTACTTCGCATTGATTTGAAGCTAAATCATATCTTTCGCTTGGATTTGAAGCTAACACGTCTGTTTCGCATGCTGTTGAAGCAAAATCGCGCATATCACAAATATTTGAAACTAAACCATTTGTTTCGCATGGATTCGAAGATCAGCCTTCTACTTCGCATTGATTTGAAGATAAATCACGTGTTTCGCATGGATTAGAAGCTAACTCGTTTGTTTCGCTTGCTGTTGAATGTAAATCGTGTATATCACAAGTATTTGAAGCTAAACCATTTGTTTCGCATGGATTAGAAGCTAAGCCCTCAACTTCGCGTTGACTTGATACTAAATCATGTTTTTCGCTTGGAATTGAAGCAAACTCGTTTGTTTCGCATGCATTTCAAGCTATTTCATTTATATCACAAGTATTTGAAGGTAACTTGTTTATTTCGCATGGATTTGATGCTAAGCCTTCCACTTCGCATTGATTTGAAGCTAAATCATATCTTTTGCTTGGATTTGAAGCTAACTCGATGGTTTCGCTTGCAGTTGAAGCTAAATCATGTATAAAACAAGTATTTGAAGCTAAACCATTTGTTTCGCATGGATTTGAATCTAAGCCTTCTACTTCGCACTGATTCGAAGCTGAATCATGTGTTTCGCTTGAATTTGAAGCTAACACGTCTGTTTCGCATGCAGTTGAAGCTAAATCATGTATATTACAAGTATTTGAAGCTGGACCATTTGATTCGCAAGGATTTAAAGCTAAATCATGTGTTTCGCATGGATTTCAATTTAACTCGTTTGTTTCGCATGCATTTGAAGCTAAATCATGCACATCACAAGTATTTGAGCCTAACCATTTGTTTCGCATGGATTTGAAGCTAAGCCTTCTACTTCGCATTGATTTGAAGCTTAATCATGTTTTTCGCTTGAATTTGAAGCTAACTCGTTTGTATCACATGTAGTTGAAGTTAAATCATGTATATCACAAGTATTTGAAGCTAAACCATTTGTTTCGCATGGATTTGAAGATAAGCCTTCTACTTCGAATTGATTTGAAGCTGAATAATGTGTTTCGCTTGCAATTGAAGTTAACTCGTTTGTTTCGCACGCAGTTGAAGATAAATCATGTATATCACAAGTATTTGAAGCTAAACCATTTGATCCGCATGGATTTGAAGCTAAGCATTCTACTTCGCATTGATTTGAGGGTAAGCCATGTGTTTCGCATGGATTTGATGCTAACTCGTTTGTTTCGCATGCAGTTGAATCTAGCTCATGTATATCACGAGTATTTAAAGCTGAACCATTTGATTCGCATGGATTTGAAGGTAAGCACTCTAGTTCGCATTGAATTGAAGCTAAATCATGAGTTTCGCTTGGATTTGAAGCTATCTCGATTGTTTCGCATGCTGTAGAATCCAAATCATGTATGTCACAAGTATTTGAACCTAAACCATTTGATTCGCATTGATTTGAAGCTGAACCTTCTTCTTCGCATTCATTTAAAGTTAAATCATGTGTTTCAATTGGGTGTGAAGCTAACTCGTTTGTTTAGCATGCAGTTGAAGATAAATCATATATATCACAAGTATTTGAAGCTAAACCATTTGATTAGCATGTATTTGAAGCTAACTCGTTTGTTTCGCATGCTGTTGAATCAAAATCACGCATATCACAAGTATTTGACGCTAAACCATTTGTTTCGCATGGTTTTGAATCTAAGCATTCTACTTCGCATTGATTTGAGGGTAAGTCATGTGTTTCGCATGGATTTGAAGCTAAACCATTTAATCCGCAAGGATTTGAATCTAAGCCTTCTACGTCGCATTGATTTGAAGCTAAATCATGTGTTCCGCTTGGATTTTAAGCTAACTCGTTTGTATCACATGTAGTTGAAGTTAAATCATGTAAATCACAAGTATTTGAAGCTAAACCATTTGTTTCGCATGGATTCGAAGATCAGCCTTCTGCTTCGCATAGATTTGCAGCTAAATCATGTGTTCCGTATGGATTTGAAGCTAACTCGTTTGTTTCGCATGCAATTGAAGCTAAATCATGTATATAACAAGTATTTGAAGCTGAACCTTTTGTTTCGCATGGATTTGAAGCTAAGCCTTCTACTTCGTATTGATTTGAAGCTGAATCATGTGTTTCGCTTGTATTTGAAGCTAACTCGTTTGATTCGCATGCAGTTGCAGCTAAATCATGTACATCACAAGTATTTGAAGCTAAACCATTTGTTTCGCGTGGATTTGAAACTAAGCCTTCTACTTCGCATTGATTTGAAGCTGAATCATGTATTTCGCATGGATTTGAAGCTAACTCGTTTAATTCGCATGCAGTTGAAGCTAAATCATGTATATCACAAGTATTTGAAGCTAAAACTTTTGATTCGCACGGATTTGAAGCTATGCCTTTTACGTCACATTGATTTGAGGCTAAATCATGTGTTTCGCTTGGATTTGAAGCTAACTCGATTTTTTCGCATGCAGTTGAAGCTAAATCATGTATATCACAGGTATTTGAAGCTAAATCATGTGTTTCGTTTGGATTTGAAACTAAGCCTTCTACTTCGCATTGATTTGAAGCTATATCATGTGTTTCGCATGGATGTCAAGCTAACTCGTTTGTTTCGCATGCTGTTGAAGCTATATCATGTATATCGCAAGTATTCGAAGCTAAACCATTTGTTTCGCATGGATTTGAAGATAATCCTTCTACTTCGAATTGATTTGAAGCTGAATAATGTGTTTCGCTTGTAATTGAAGTTAACTCGTTTGTTTCGCACGCAGTTTGAGATAAATCATGTATATCACAAGTATTTGAAGCTAAATGATTTGTTTCGCATTGATTTGAAGCTAAGGCTTCTACTTCGCATTCATTTGAAGTTAAATCATGTGTTTCCCTTGGGTGTGAAGCTAACTCGCGTGTTTAGCACGCAGTTGAAGCCAAATCTTGTATATCACAGGTATTTGAAGCTAAACCATTTGTTTCGCATGGATTCGACGCTAAGCCTTCACCTTCGCATTGATTTGAAGCTAAATCACGTGTTCCGCATGGATTTGAAGCTAACTCGTTTGTTTAGCATGCAGTTGCAACTAAATCATCTACATCACAAGTATTTGAAGCTAAACCATTTGTTTCGCGTGGATTTGAAACTAAGCCTTCTACTTCGCATTGATTTGATGCTGAATTATGTGTTTCGCTTGAATTTGAAGCTAACATATTTGTTTCACATGATGTTCAAGCTAAATCATGTATATCACAAGTATTTCAAGCTGTAACATTTGTTTCACATGAATATTAAGCTAAACCATGTGTTTCGAGTGAATTTGAAGCTAAATCATGTGTTTCGCAAGGATTTGAAGCTAACACGTTTGTTTCGCCTGCATTTGAAGCTAAATCGTGTATATCACAAGTATTTGAAGCTAAATGATTTGTTTCGCATGGATTCGAAGATAAGTCTCCTACTTCGCATTGATTTGAAGCTAAATCATGTGTTTCGCATGGATTGGAAGCTAACTCGTTTGTTTTGCCTGCATTTGAAGCTAAATCGTGTATATCACAAGTATTTGAAGCTAAATGATTTGTTTCGCATGGATTTGAAGCTAAGCCTTCTTCTTCGCATTGATTAGAAGCTAAATCATGTGTTCCGCATGGATTTGAAGCTAACTCGTTTGTTTCACATGCAGTTGAAGCTTAATCATGTATATCACAAGTATTTGATGCTAAACCATTTATTTCGCTTTGATTTGAAGCTATGGCTTCTACTTCGCATTTATTTGAAGCTAAATCATGTCGTTCGCATGGATGTCAATCTAACTCGATTGTTTCGCCTGCCGTCGGAGCTATATCACATATATTGACAAGTATTTGAAGCTCAATCATTCGTTTCGCTTGGATTTGAAACTAAGCATTCTGCTTCGCATTGATCTGAAACTAAATCATGTGTTTCGCATGGATTAGAAGCTAACTCGTTTGTTTCGCATGCTGTTGAAGCTATATCATGTTTATCACAAGTATTCGAAGCTAAACCATTTGTTTCGCATGGATTTGAAGATAAGCCTTCTACTTCGAATTGATTTGAAGCTGAATAATGTGTTTCGCTTGTAATTGAAGTTAACTCGTTTGTTTCGCACGCAGTTGAAGATAAATCATGTATATCACAAGTATTTGAAGCTAAACCATTTGATCCGCATGGATTTGAAGCTAAGCATTCTACTTCGCATTGATTTGAGGGTAAGTCATGTGTTTCGCATGGATTTGAAGCTAAACCATTTGATCCGCATGGATTTGAATCTAAGCCTTCTACGTCGCATTGATTTGAAGCAGAATCATGTGTTTCGCTTGTATTTGAAGCAAACTCGTTTGATTCGCACGCAGTTGAAGATAAATCATGTATATCACAAGTATTTGAAGCTAAACCATTTGATTCGCATGGATTTGAAGATAAGCCTTCTACGTCGCATTGATTTGAATCTGAATCATGTGATTCCTTTGGAATTGAAGCTTCGTCGTTTCTTTCTCATGCTGTTGAAGCTAAATCGTGTATATCACAAGTATTTGAAGCTAAATGATTTGTTTCGCATGGATTAGAACCTAAATCGTTTGTTTCGCATGCGGTTGAATCTATATCATGTATATCATAAGTATTCGAAGCTAAACCATTTCTTTCGCATGGATTTGAAGCTAAGCCTTCTGTGTCGCAATGATTTCAAACTGGATCATGTGATTCCTTTGGATTTGAAGCTATCTCGATTGTTTCGCATGCTGTAGAAGCCAAATCATGTATGTCACAAGTATTTGAACCTAAACCATTTGATTCGCATTGATTTGAAGCTAAACCTTCTTCTTCGCATTCATTTGAAGTTAAATCATGTGTTTCAATTGGGTGTGAAGCTAACTCGTTTGTTTAGCATGCAGTTGAAGATAAATCACGCATATCACAAGTATTTGAAGCTAAACCATTTGTTTCGCATGGATTTGAAGCTAAGCATTCTACTTCGAATTGATTTGAGGGTAAGTCATGTGTTTCGCATGGATTTGAAGCTAAACCATTTAATCCGCAAGGATTTGAAGCTAAGCATTGTACTTTGCATTGATTTGCAGCTAAATCATGTGTTCCGTATGGATTTGAAGCTAACTCGTTTGTTTCGCATGCAACTGAAGCTAAATTATGTATATAACAAGTATTTGAAGCTGAACCTTTTGTTTCGCATGGATTTGAAGCAAAGCCTTCTACTTCGTATTGATTTGAAGCTGAATCATGTGTTTCGCTTGTATTTGAAGCTAACTCATTCATTTCGCCTGCATGTGAGGCTAAAGCATGTATATCACAATTATTTGAAGCTAAACCATTTGTTTCCGCATGGATTCGAAGATCAGACTTCTGCTTCGCACTGATTTGAAGCGGAATCGTGTGTTTCGCTTGTATTTGAAACTAACTCGTTAGTTTCGCATGCATTTGAATCTAAATCATGTATGTCACAAGTATTTCAAGCTGTAACATTTGTTTCACATGAATATTAAGCTAAACCATTGTTTCGAATGAATTTGAAGCTAAACCAATTGTTTCGCGTGGATTTGAAACTAAGCCTTCTACTTCGCATTGATTTGAAGCTGAATCATGTATTTCGCATGGATTTGAAGCTAACTCGTTTAATTCGCATGCAGTTGAAGCTAAATCATGTATATCACAAGTATTTGAAGCTAAACCATTTGTTTCGCATGGATTTGAAGATAAGGCTTCTACTTCGAATTGATTTGAAGCTGAATAATGTGTTTCGCTTGTAATTGAAGTTAACTCGTTTGTTTCGCACGCAGTTGAAGATAAATCATGTATATCACAAGTATTTGAAGCTAAACAATTTGATCCGCATGGATTTGAAGCTAAGCATTCTACTTCGCATTGATTTGAGGGTAAGTCATGTGTTTCGCATGGATTTGAAGCTAAACCATTTGATTCGCATGGATTTGAAGCTAAGCCTTCTACGTCGCATTGATTTGAAGCAGAATCATGTGTTCAGCTTGTATTTGAAGCTAACCGGTTTGATTCGCACGCAGTTGAAGATAAATCATGTATATCACAAGTATTTGAAGCTAAACCATTTGATTCGAATGGATTTGAAGATAAGCCTTCTACTTCGCATTGATTTGAAGGTAAATCATGTATTTCGCATGGATTCGAAGCTAACGCGTTTGTTTTGCCTGCATTTGCAGCTAAATCGTGTACATCGCAAGTATTTGAAGCTAAATGATTTGTTTCGCATTGATTTGAAGCTAAGGCTTCTACTTCGCATTCATTTGAAGTTAAATCATGTGTTTCCCTTGGGTGTGAAGCTAACTCGCGTGTTTAGCACGCAGTTGAAGCCAAATCTTGTATATCACAGGTATTTGAAGCTAAACCATTTGTTTCGCATGGATTCGAAGATCAGGCTTCTGCTTCGCACTGATTTGAAGCGGCATCGTGTGTTTCGCTGTATTTGAAGCTAACTCGTTTGTTTCGCATGCAATTGAAGCTAAATCATGTATATCACAAGTATTTGAAGCTGAACCTTTTGTTTCGCATGGATTTGAAGCTAAGCATTCTACTTCGTATTGATTTGAAGCTGAATCATGTGTTTCGCTTGTATTTGAAGCTAACTCGTTTGTTTCGCATGCAATTGAAGCTAAATCATGTATATCACAAGTATTTGAAGCTGAAACTTTTGTTTCGCATGTATTTGAAGCTAACTCGTTTGTTTCGCATGCTGTTGAATTAAAATCACGCATATCACAAGTATTTGAAGCTAAACCATTTGTTTCGCATGGATTTGAAGCTAAGCATTCTACTTCGCATTGATTTGAGGGTAAGTCATGTGTTTCGCATGGATTTGAAGCTAAACCATTTAATCCGCAAGGATTTGAATCTAAGCCTTCTACGTCGCATTGATTTGAAGCTAAATCATGTGTTCCGCTTGGATTTTAAGCTAACTCGTTTGTATCACATGTAGTTGAAGTTAAATCATGTATATCACAAGTATTTGAAGCTAAACCATTTGTTTCGCATGGATTTGAAGATAAGCCTTCTACTTCGAATTGATTTGAAGCTGAATAATGTGTTTCTCTTGCAATTGAAGTTAACTCGTTTGTTTCGCACGCAGTTGAAGATAAATCATGTATATCACAAGTATTTGAAGCTAAACCATTTGATCCGCATGGATTTGAAGCTAAGCATTCTACTTCGCATTGATTTGAGGGTAAGCCATGTGTTTCGCATGGATTTGATGCTAACTCGTTTGTTTCGCATGCAGTTGAATCTAGCTCATGTATATCACGAGTATTTAAAGCTGAACCATTTGATTCGCATGGATTTGAAGGTAAGCACTCTAGTTCGCATTGAATTGAAGCTAAATCATGAGTTTCGCTTGGATTTGAAGCTATCTCGATTGTTTCGCATGCTGTAGAATCCAAATCATGTATGTCACAAGTATTTGAACCTAAACCATTTGATTCGCATTGATTTGAAGCTGAACCTTCTTCTTCGCATTCATTTAAAGTTAAATCATGTGTTTCAATTGGGTGTGAAGCTAACTCGTTTGTTTAGCATGCAGTTGAAGATAAATCATATATATCACAAGTATTTGAAGCTAAACCATTTGATTAGCATGTATTTGAAGCTAACTCGTTTGTTTCACATGCTGTTGAATCAAAATCACGCATATCACAAGTATTTGACGCTAAACCATTTGTTTCGCATGGATTTGAATCTAAGCATTCTACTTCGCATTGATTTGAGGGTAAGTCATGTGTTTCGCATGGATTTGAAGCTAAACCATTTAATCCGCAAGGATTTGAATCTAAGCCTTCTACGTCGCATTGATTTGAAGCTAAATCATGTGTTCCGCTTGGATTTTAAGCTAACTCGTTTGTATCACATGTAGTTGAAGTTAAATCATGTAAATCACAAGTATTTGAAGCTAAACCATTTGTTTCGCATGGATTCGAAGATCAGCCTTCTGCTTCGCATAGATTTGCAGCTAAATAATGTGTTCCGTATGGATTTGAAGCTAACTCGTTTGTTTCGCATGCAATTGAAGCTAAATCATGTATATAACAAGTATTTGAAGCTGAACCTTTTGTTTCGCATGGATTTGAAGCTAAGCCTTCTACTTCGTATTGATTTGAAGCTGAATCATGTGTTTCGCTTGTATTTGAAGCTAACTCGTTTGATTCGCATGCAGTTGCAGCTAAATCATGTACATCACAAGTATTTGAAGCTAAACCATTTGTTTCGCGTGGATTTGAAACTAAGCCTTCTACTTCGCATTGATTTGAAGCTGAATCATGTATTTCGCATGGATTTGAAGCTAACTCGTTTAATTCGCATGCAGTTGAAGCTAAATCATGTATATCACAAGTATTTGAAGCTAAAACTTTTGATTCGCACGGATTTGAAGCTATGCCTTTTACGTCACATTGATTTGAGGCTAAATCATGTGTTTCGCTTGGATTTGAAGCTAACTCGATTTTTTCGCATGCAGTTGAAGCTAAATCATGTATATCACAGGTATTTGAAGCTAAATCATGTGTTTCGTTTGGATTTGAAACTAAGCCTTCTACTTCGCATTGATTTGAAGCTATATCATGTGTTTCGCATGGATGTCAAGCTAACTCGTTTGTTTCGCATGCTGTTGAAGCTATATCATGTATATCGCAAGTATTCGAAGCTAAACCATTTGTTTCGCATGGATTTGAAGATAAGCCTTCTACTTCGAATTGATTTGAAGCTGAATAATGTGTTTCGCTTGTAATTGAAGTTAACTCGTTTGTTTCGCACGCAGTTTAAGATAAATCATGTATATCACAAGTATTTGAAGCTAAATGATTTGTTTCGCATTGATTTGAAGCTAAGGCTTCTACTTCGCATTCATTTGAAGTTAAATCATGTGTCTCCCTTGGGTGTGAAGCTAACTCGCGTGTTTAGCACGCAGTTGAAGCCAAATCTTGTATATCACAGGTATTTGAAGCTAAACCATTTGTTTCGCATGGATTCGACGCTAAGCCTTCACCTTCGCATTGATTTGAAGCTAAATCACGTGTTCCGCATGGATTTGAAGCTAACTCGTTTGTTTAGCATGCAGTTGCAACTAAATCATCTACATCACAAGTATTTGAAGCTAAACCATTTGTTTCGCGTGGATTTGAAACTAAGCCTTCTACTTCGCATTGATTTGATGCTGAATTATGTGTTTCGCTTGAATTTGAAGCTAACATATTTGTTTCACATGATGTTCAAGCTAAATCATGTATATCACAAGTATTTCAAGCTGTAACATTTGTTTCACATGAATATTAAGCTAAACCATGTGTTTCGAGTGAATTTGAAGCTAAATCATGTGTTTCGCAAGGATTTGAAGCTAACACGTTTGTTTCGCCTGCATTTGAAGCTAAATCGTGTATATCACAAGTATTTGAAGCTAAATGATTTGTTTCGCATGGATTCGAAGATAAGTCTCCTACTTCGCATTGATTTGAAGCTAAATCATGTGTTTCGCATGGATTGGAAGCTAACTCGTTTGTTTTGCCTGCATTTGAAGCTAAATCGTGTATATCACAAGTATTTGAAGCTAAATGATTTGTTTCGCATGGATTTGAAGCTAAGCCTTCTTCTTCGCATTGATTAGAAGCTAAATCATGTGTTCCGCATGGATTTGAAGCTAACTCGTTTGTTTCACATGCAGTTGAAGCTTAATCATGTATATCACAAGTATTTGATGCTAAACCATTTATTTCGCTTTGATTTGAAGCTATGGCTTCTACTTCGCATTTATTTGAAGCTAAATCATGTCTTTCGCATGGATGTCAATCTAACTCGATTGTTTCGCCTGCCGTCGGAGCTATATCACATATATTGACAAGTATTTGAAGCTCAATCATTCGTTTCGCTTGGATTTGAAACTAAGCATTCTGCTTCGCATTGATCTGAAACTAAATCATGTGTTTCGCATGGATTAGAAGCTAACTCGTTTGTTTCGCACGCAGTTGAAGATAAATCATGTATATCACAAGTATTTGAAGCTAAACCATTTGATCCGCATGGATTTGAAGCTAAGCATTCTACTTCGCATTGATTTGAGGGTAAGTCATGTGTTTCGCATGGATTTGAAGCTAAACCATTTGATCCGCATGGATTTGAATCTAAGCCTTCTACGTCGCATTGATTTGAAGCAGAATCATGTGTTTCGCTTGTATTTGAAGCAAACTCGTTTGATTCGCACGCAGTTGAAGATAAATCATGTATATCACAAGTATTTGAAGCTAAACCATTTGATTCGCATGGATTTGAAGATAAGCCTTCTACGTCGCATTGATTTGAATCTGAATCATGTGATTCCTTTGGAATTGAAGCTTCGTCGTTTCTTTCTCATGCTGTTGAAGCTAAATCGTGTATATCACAAGTATTTGAAGCTAAATGATTTGTTTCGCATGGATTAGAACCTAAATCGTTTGTTTCGTATGCGGTTGAATCTATATCATGTATATCATAAGTATTCGAAGCTAAACCATTTCTTTCGCATGGATTTGAAGCTAAGCCTTCTGTGTCGCAATGATTTCAAACTGGATCATGTGATTCCTTTGGATTTGAAGCTATCTCGATTGTTTCGCATGCTGTAGAAGCCAAATCATGTATGTCACAAGTATTTGAACCTAAACCATTTGATTCGCATTGATTTGAAGCTAAACCTTCTTCTTCGCATTCATTTGAAGTTAAATCATGTGTTTCAATTGGGTGTGAAGCTAACTCGTTTGTTTAGCATGCAGTTGAAGATAAATCACGCATATCACAAGTATTTGAAGCTAAACCATTTGTTTCGCATGGATTTGAAGCTAAGCATTCTACTTCGAATTGATTTGAGGGTAAGTCATGTGTTTCGCATGGATTTGAAGCTAAACCATTTAATCCGCAAGGATTTGAAGCTAAGCATTCTACTTTGCATTGATTTGCAGCTAAATCATGTGTTCCGTATGGATTTGAAGCTAACTCGTTTGTTTCGCATGCAACTGAAGCTAAATTATGTATATAACAAGTATTTGAAGCTGAACCTTTTGTTTCGCATGGATTTGAAGCACAGCCTTCTACTTCGTATTGATTTGAAGCTGAATCATGTGTTTCGCTTGTATTTGAAGCTAACTCATTCATTTCGCCTGCATGTGAGGCTAAAGCATGTATATCACAATTATTTGAAGCTAAACCATTTGTTTCCGCATGGATTCGAAGATCAGACTTCTGCTTCGCACTGATTTGAAGCGGAATCGTGTGTTTCGCTTGTATTTGAAACTAACTCGTTAGTTTCGCATGCATTTGAATCTAAATCATGTATGTCACAAGTATTTCAAGCTGTAACATTTGTTTCACATGAATATTAAGCTAAACCATTGTTTCGAATGAATTTGAAGCTAAACCAATTGTTTCGCGTGGATTTGAAACTAAGCCTTCTACTTCGCATTGATTTGAAGCTGAATCATGTATTTCGCATGGATTTGAAGCTAACTCGTTTAATTCGCATGCAGTTGAAGCTAAATCATGTATATCACAAGTATTTGAAGCTAAACCATTTGTTTCGCATGGATTTGAAGATAAGGCTTCTACTTCGAATTGATTTGAAGCTGAATAATGTGTTTCGCTTGTAATTGAAGTTAACTCGTTTGTTTCGCACGCAGTTGAAGATAAATCATGTATATCACAAGTATTTGAAGCTAAACAATTTGATCCGCATGGATTTGAAGCTAAGCATTCTACTTCGCATTGATTTGAGGGAAAGTCATGTGTTTCGCATGGATTTGAAGCTAAACCATTTGATTCGCATGGATTTGAAGCTAAGCCTTCTACGTCGCATTGATTTGAAGCAGAATCATGTGTTCAGCTTGTATTTGAAGCTAACCGGTTTGATTCGCACGCAGTTGAAGATAAATCATGTATATCACAAGTATTTGAAGCTAAACCATTTGATTCGAATGGATTTGAAGATAAGCCTTCTACTTCGCATTGATTTGAAGGTAAATCATGTATTTCGCATGGATTCGAAGCTAACGCGTTTGTTTTGCCTGCATTTGAAGCTAAATCGTGTATATCGCAAGTATTTGAAGCTAAATGATTTGTTTCGCATTGATTTGAAGCTAAGGCTTCTACTTCGCATTCATTTGAAGTTAAATCATGTGTTTCCCTTGGGTGTGAAGCTAACTCGCGTGTTTAGCACGCAGTTGAAGCCAAATCTTGTATATCACAGGTATTTGAAGCTAAACCATTTGTTTCGCATGGATTCGAAGATCAGGCTTCTGCTTCGCACTGATTTGAAGCGGCATCGTGTGTTTCGCTGTATTTGAAGCTAACTCGTTTGTTTCGCATGCAATTGAAGCTAAATCATGTATATCACAAGTATTTGAAGCTGAACCTTTTGTTTCGCATGGATTTGAAGCTAAGCATTCTACTTCGTATTGATTTGAAGCTGAATCATGTGTTTCGCTTGTATTTGAAGCTAACTCGTTTGTTTCGCATGCAATTGAAGCTAAATCATGTATATCACAAGTATTTGAAGCTGAAACTTTTGTTTCGCATGGATTTGAAGCTAAGCCTTCTTCTTCGCATTGATTTGAAGCTAAATCGTGTGTTTCGCATGGATTTGATGCTAACTCGTTTGTTTCGCATGCAGTTGAATCTAGCTCATGTATATCACGAGTATTTAAAGCTGAACCATTTGATTCGCATGGATTTGAAGGTAAGCACTCTAGTTCGCATTGAATTGAAGCTAAATCATGAGTTTCGCTTGGATTTGAAGCTATCTCGATTGTTTCGCATGCTGTAGAATCCAAATCATGTATGTCACAAGTATTTGAACCTAAACCATTTGATTCGCATTGATTTGAAGCTGAACCTTCTTCTTCGCATTCATTTAAAGTTAAATCATGTGTTTCAATTGGGTGTGAAGCTAACTCGTTTGTTTAGCATGCAGTTGAAGATAAATCATATATATCACAAGTATTTGAAGCTAAACCATTTGATTAGCATGTATTTGAAGCTAACTCGTTTGTTTCGCATGCTGTTGAATTAAAATCACGCATATCACAAGTATTTGAAGCTAAACCATTTGTTTCGCATGGATTTGAAGCTAAGCATTCTACTTCGCATTGATTTGAGGGTAAGTCATGTGTTTCGCATGGATTTGAAGCTAAACCATTTAATCCGCAAGGATTTGAATCTAAGCCTTCTACGTCGCATTGATTTGAAGCTAAATCATGTGTTCCGCTTGGATTTTAAGCTAACTCGTTTGTATCACATGTAGTTGAAGTTAAATCATGTATATCCCAAGTATTTGAAGCTAAACCATTTGTTTCGCATGGATTTGAAGATAAGCCTTCTACTTCGAATTGATTTGAAGCTGAATAATGTGTTTCTCTTGCAATTGAAGTTAACTCGTTTGTTTCGCACGCAGTTGAAGATAAATCATGTATATCACAAGTATTTGAAGCTAAACCATTTGATCCGCATGGATTTGAAGCTAAGCATTCTACTTCGCATTGATTTGAGGGTAAGCCATGTGTTTCGCATGGATTTGATGCTAACTCGTTTGTTTCGCATGCAGTTGAATCTAGCTCATGTATATCACGAGTATTTAAAGCTGAACCATTTGATTCGCATGGATTTGAAGGTAAGCACTCTAGTTCGCATTGAATTGAAGCTAAATCATGAGTTTCGCTTGGATTTGAAGCTATCTCGATTGTTTCGCATGCTGTAGAATCCAAATCATGTATGTCACAAGTATTTGAACCTAAACCATTTGATTCGCATTGATTTGAAGCTGAACCTTCTTCTTCGCATTCATTTAAAGTTAAATCATGTGTTTCAATTGGGTGTGAAGCTAACTCGTTTGTTTAGCATGCAGTTGAAGATAAATCATATATATCACAAGTATTTGAAGCTAAACCATTTGATTAGCATGTATTTGAAGCTAACTCGTTTGTTTCGCATGCTGTTGAATCAAAATCACGCATATCACAAGTATTTGACGCTAAACCATTTGTTTCGCATGGATTTGAATCTAAGCCTTCTTCTTCGCATTGATTAGAAGCTAAATCATGTGTTCCGCATGGATTTGAAGCTAACTCGTTTGTTTCACATGCAGTTGAAGCTTAATCATGTATATCACAAGTATTTGATGCTAAACCATTTATTTCGCTTTGATTTGAAGCTATGGCTTCTACTTCGCATTTATTTGAAGCTAAATCATGTCTTTCGCATGGATGTCAATCTAACTCGATTGTTTCGCCTGCCGTCGGAGCTATATCACATATATTGACAAGTATTTGAAGCTCAATCATTCGTTTCGCTTGGATTTGAAACTAAGCATTCTGCTTCGCATTGATCTGAAACTAAATCATGTGTTTCGCATGGATTAGAAGCTAACTCGTTTGTTTCGCATGCTGTTGAAGCTATATCATGTTTATCACAAGTATTCGAAGCTAAACCATTTGTTTCGCATGGATTTGAAGATAAGCCTTCTACTTCGAATTGATTTGAAGCTGAATAATGTGTTTCGCTTGTAATTGAAGTTAACTCGTTTGTTTCGCACGCAGTTGAAGATAAATCATGTATATCACAAGTATTTGAAGCTAAACCATTTGATCCGCATGGATTTGAAGCTAAGCATTCTACTTCGCATTGATTTGAGGGTAAGTCATGTGTTTCGCATGGATTTGAAGCTAAACCATTTGATCCGCATGGATTTGAATCTAAGCCTTCTACGTCGCATTGATTTGAAGCAGAATCATGTGTTTCGCTTGTATTTGAAGCAAACTCGTTTGATTCGCACGCAGTTGAAGATAAATCATGTATATCACAAGTATTTGAAGCTAAACCATTTGATTCGCATGGATTTGAAGATAAGCCTTCTACGTCGCATTGATTTGAATCTGAATCATGTGATTCCTTTGGAATTGAAGCTTCGTCGTTTCTTTCTCATGCTGTTGAAGCTAAATCGTGTATATCACAAGTATTTGAAGCTAAATGATTTGTTTCGCATGGATTAGAACCTAAATCGTTTGTTTCGCATGCGGTTGAATCTATATCATGTATATCATAAGTATTCGAAGCTAAACCATTTCTTTCGCATGGATTTGAAGCTAAGCCTTCTGTGTCGCAATGATTTCAAACTGGATCATGTGATTCCTTTGGATTTGAAGCTATCTCGATTGTTTCGCATGCTGTAGAAGCCAAATCATGTATGTCACAAGTATTTGAACCTAAACCATTTGATTCGCATTGATTTGAAGCTAAACCTTCTTCTTCGCATTCATTTGAGTTAAATCATGTGTTTCAATTGGGTGTGAAGCTAACTCGTTTGTTTAGCATGCAGTTGAAGATAAATCACGCATATCACAAGTATTTGAAGCTAAACCATTTGTTTCGCATGGATTTGAAGCTAAGCATTCTACTTCGAATTGATTTGAGGGTAAGTCATGTGTTTCGCATGGATTTGAAGCTAAACCATTTAATCCGCAAGGATTTGAAGCTAAGCATTCTACTTTGCATTGATTTGCAGCTAAATCATGTGTTCCGTATGGAATTGAAGCTAACTCGTTTGTTTCGCATGCAACTGAAGCTAAATTATGTATATAACAAGTATTTGAAGCTGAACCTTTTGTTTCGCATGGATTTGAAGCTAAGCCTTCTACTTCGTATTGATTTGAAGCTGAATCATGTGTTTCGCTTGTATTTGAAGCTAACTCGTTTGTGTCGCATGCAGTTGAATATAAATCAAGTATATCACAAGTATTTGAAGCGAAACCATCTGTTTCGTGTGGATTCGAAGGTAAGCCTTCTACTTCGCATTGATTTGATGCTAAATCATGTGTTTCGCTTGTATTTGAAGCTAACTCGTTTGTTTCACATGCAGTTGAAGCTAAATCATGTTCATCACAAGTATTTGAAACTGAACCATCTGTTTCGCATGCTGTTGAAGCTAAATCATGTGTTTCGCATGGATTGGAAGCAAACTCATTTGCTTCGCCTGCATTTGAATCTATACCACTTATATCGCATTTATCTGAACATTATTGATTTGTTTCTCATTAACTTGAAGCTAAGCCTTCTACTTCGCATTGATTTGCAGCTAAATCATGTGTTTCGCATGGATTCGAAGCTAGCTCGTTCGTTTCGCCTGCATTTGAAGCTAAATCATGTATATCACAAGTATTTGAAGCTAAACCATTTGTTTCGCATGGATTCGGAGATCAGACTTCTGCTTCGCATTGATTTGAAGCTAAATCATGTGTTTCGCATGGATTTGAAGCTAAGCCTTCTACTTCCAATTGATTTGAAGCTAACCATATGTTTCTCATGTATTTGAAGCTAAGTCTTCTACTTCGCATTGATTTGATTCTAAATCATGTGTTTCGCTTGGATCTAAAGCTAACTCGTTTGTTTCGCATGCAGTTGAAACTAAATCATGTATATCACAAGTATTTGAAGCTGAACCTTTTGTTTCGCATGGATTTGAAGCAAAGCCTTCTACTTCGTATTGATTTGAAGCTGAATCATGTGTTTCGCTTGTATTTGAAGCTAACTCATTCATTTCGCCTGCATGTGAGGCTAAAGCATGTATATCACAATTATTTGAAGCTAAACCATTTGTTTCCGCATGGATTCGAAGATCAGACTTCTGCTTCGCACTGATTTGAAGCGGAATCGTGTGTTTCGCTTGTATTTGAAACTAATTCGTTAGTTTCGCATGCATTTGAATCTAAATCATGTATGTCACAAGTATTACAATCTTAACTTTTTGTTTCGCATGGATTTGAAGCTAAGCCTTCTATTTCGCATTGATTTGAGGCAGAATCATGTGTTTCGCTTGTATTTGAAGCTAACTCATTCATTTCGCCTGCATTTGAGGCTAAACCATGTATATCACAATTATTTGAAGCTAAACCATTTGTTTCCGCATGGATTCGAAGATCAGACTTCTGCATCGCATTGATTTGAAGCAAAATCATGTGTTTCGCATGGATTTGAAGCTTACTCGTTTGTTTTGCATGCAGTTGAAGCTAAATCATGTATATCACAAGTGTTTGAAGCTAACCCGTTTGATTCGCATGGATTTGATGATAAGCCATCTACTTCGCATTGAATTAAAGCTAAATCATGTGTTTCGCTTGAACTTGAAGCTAACGCGTTTGTTTCGCATGCAGTTGAAGCTAAATCATGTACATCACAACTATTTGAAATTAAATCATCTGTTTCGTGTGGATTCGAAGATCAGCCTTCTACTTCGCATTGATTTGAAGCTAAATCATGTGTTTCGCTTGCATTGGAAGCTAACTCGTTTGTTTCGCATGCAGTTGAAACTAAATCATGTATATCACACGTTTTTGAATCTAAACAATCTGTTTCGTGTGGATTCGGAGATCAGCCTTCTACTTCGCATTGATTTGAAGCGAAATCATATGTCTCGCTTGGATTTGGAGCTAACTCGTTTATTTCGCATGCAGTTGAAGCTAAATCATGTACATCACAAGTATTTGAAGCGAAACCATCTGTTTCGTGTGGATTCGAAGGTAAGCCTTCTACTTCGCATTGATTTGATGCTAAATCATGTGTTTCGCATGGATTTAATGCTAACACGTTTGATTCACCTGCATTTGAAGCTATATCAGTGATATTCGCAAGTATTTGAAGCTAAATCATTCGTTTCCCCGGATTTGAAGCTAAGCCTTCTACTTCGCTTTGATTTGAATCTCAATCATGTGTTTCGCTTGGATTTGAAGCAAACTCGTTGGTTTTGCATGCAGTTGAAGCTATATCAGTGATATTCGCATGTATTTGAAGCTAAATCATTCGTTTCGCTGGATTTGAAGCTAAGCCTTCTACTTCGCATTGATTTGAATCTAAATCATGTGTTTCGCATGGATTTGAAGCTTACTCGTTCGTTTCGCCTGCATTTGAAGCAAAATCATGTACATCACAAGTATTTGGTGCTAAACCAATTGATTCGCATGCAGTTGAAGATAGATCATGTTCATCACAAGTATTTGAAGCTGAACCATTTGTTTCGCATGGATTCGATGATAAGCCTTCTACTTCGTATTGAATTGAAGTTAAATTATGTATTTCGCATGGATTTGAAGCTAACACGTTTGTTTCGCATGCTGTTGAAGCTAAATCATGTATATCACAAGTATTTGAAGCTAAACCATTTGTTTCGCATGGATTCAAAGATCAGTCTTCTACTTCGCATTGATTTGAAACTAAATCATGTGTTTCGTATGAATTTGAAGCTAACTCGATTGTTTCGCATGCAGTTGAAGCTAAATCATGTATTTCACAAGTATTTGAAACTAGATTATTTGTGTCGCGTGGATTTAAAGCTAAGCCTTCTACTTCGCATTGATTTGAAGCTAAATTATGTGGTTCGCATGGATTTGAAGCCAACTCGTTTGTTTTGCATGCAGTTGAAACTAAATCATATGTATCAGAAGTATTTGATGCTAACCCAATTGGTTAGCGTGGATTTAAAGCAAAGCCTTCTTCATCGCATTGATTTGAAGCTAAATCGTGTGTTTCGCATGGATTTGATGCTAACTCGTTTGTTTCGCATGCAGTTGAATCTAGCTCATGTATATCACGAGTATTTAAAGCTGAACCATTTGATTCGCATGGATTTGAAGGTAAGCACTCTAGTTCGCATTGAATTGAAGCTAAATCATGAGTTTCGCTTGGATTTGAAGCTATCTCGATTGTTTCGCATGCTGTAGAATCCAAATCATGTATGTCACAAGTATTTGAACCTAAACCATTTGATTCGCATTGATTTGAAGCTAAACCTTCTTCTTCGCATTCATTTGAAGTTAAATCATGTGTTTCAATTGGGTGTGAAGCTAACTCGTTTGTTTAGCATGCAGTTGAAGATAAATCACGCATATCACAAGTATTTGAAGCTAAACCATTTGTTTCGCATGGATTTGAAGCTAAGCATTCTACTTCGAATTGATTTGAGGGTAAGTCATGTGTTTCGCATGGATTTGAAGCTAAACCATTTAATCCGCAAGGATTTGAAGCTAAGCATTCTACTTTGCATTGATTTGCAGCTAAATCATGTGTTCCGTATGGATTTGAAGCTAACTCGTTTGTTTCGCATGCAACTGAAGCTAAATCATGTATATAACAAGTATTTGAAGCTGAACCTTTTGTTTCGCATGGATTTGAAGCTAAGCCTTCTACTTCGTATTGATTTGAAGCTGAATCATGTGTTTCGCTTGTATTTGAAGCTAACTCGTTTGTGTCGCATGCAGTTGAATATAAATCATGTATATCACAAGTATTTGGAGCTAAACTATTCGTTTCGCATGGATTTGAAACTAAGTCTTCTTCTTCGCTTGTATTTGAAGCTAACTCGTTTGTTTCACATGCAGTTGAAGCTAAATCATGTTCATCACAAGTATTTGAAACTGAACCTTTTGTTTCGCATGGATTTGAAGCAAAGCCTTCTACTTCGCATTGATTTGCAGCTAAATCATGTGTTTCGCATGGATTCGAAGCTAGCTCGTTCGTTTCGCCTGCATTTGAAGCTAAATCATGTATATCACAAGTATTTGAAGCTAAACCATTTGTTTCGCATGGATTCGGAGATCAGACTTCTGCTTCGCATTGATTTGAAGCTAAATCATGCGTTTCGCATGGATTTGAAGCTAAGCCTTCTACTTCCAATCGATTTGAAGCTAACCATATGTTTCTCATGTATTTGAAGCTAAGTCTTCTACTTCGCATTGATTTGATTCTAAATCATGTGTTTCGCTTGGATCTAAAGCTAACTCGTTTGTTTCGCATGCAGTTGAAACTAAATCATGTATATCACAAGTATTTGAAGCTGAACCTTTTGTTTCACATGGATTTGAAGCAAAGCCTTCTACTTCGTATTGATTTGAAGCTGAATCATGTGTTTCGCTTGTATTTGAAGCTAACTCATTCATTTCGCCTGCATGTGAGGCTAAAGCATGTATATCACAATTATTTGAAGCTAAACCATTTGTTTCCGCATGGATTCGAAGATCAGACTTCTGCTTCGCACTGATTTGAAGCGGAATCGTGTGTTTCGCTTGTATTTGAAACTAACTCGTTAGTTTCGCATGCATTTGAATCTAAATCATGTATGTCACAAGTATTACAATCTTAACTTTTTGTTTCGCATGGATTTGAAGCTAAGCCTTCTATTTCGCATTGATTTGAAGCTAAATCATGTGTTTCGCATGGATTTGAAGCTTACTCGTTTGTTTTGCATGCAGTTGAAGCTAAATCATGTATATCACAAGTGTTTGAAGCTAACCCGTTTGATTCGCATGGATTTGATGATAAGCCATCTACTTCGCATTGAATTAAAGCTAAATCATGTGTTTCGCTTGAACTTGAAGCTAACGCGTTTGTTTCGCATGCAGTTGAAGCTAAATCATGTACATCACAACTATTTGAAATTAAATCATCTGTTTCGTGTGGATTCGAAGATCAGCCTTCTACTTCGCATTGATTTGAAGCTAAATCATGTGTTTCGCTTGCATTGGAAGCTAACTCGTTTGTTTCGCATGCAGTTGAAACTAAATCATGTATATCACACGTTTTTGAATCTAAACAATCTGTTTCGTGTGGATTCGGAGATCAGCCTTCTACTTCGCATTGATTTGAAGCGAAATCATATGTCTCGCTTGGATTTGGAGCTAACTCGTTTATTTCGCATGCAGTTGAAGCTAAATCATGTACATCACAAGTATTTGAAGCGAAACCATCTGTTTCGTGTGGATTCGAAGGTAAGCCTTCTACTTCGCATTGATTTGATGCTAAATCATGTGTTTCGCATGGATTTAATGCTAACACGTTTGATTCACCTGCATTTGAAGCTATATCAGTGATATTCGCAAGTATTTGAAGCTAAATCATTCGTTTCCCCGGATTTGAAGCTAAGCCTTCTACTTCGCTTTGATTTGAATCTCAATCATGTGTTTCGCTTGGATTTGAAGCAAACTCGTTGGTTTTGCATGCAGTTGAAGCTATATCAGTGATATTCGCATGTATTTGAAGCTAAATCATTCGTTTCGCTGGATTTGAAGCTAAGCCTTCTACTTCGCATTGATTTAAATCTAAATCATGTGTTTCCCATGGATTTGAAGCTTACTCGTTCGTTTCGCCTGCATTTGAAGCAAAATCATGTACATCACAAGTATTTGGTGCTAAACCAATTGATTCGCATGCAGTTGAAGATAGATCATGTTCATCACAAGTATTTGAAGCTGAACCATTTGTTTCGCATGGATTCGATGATAAGCCTTCTACTTCGTATTGAATTGAAGTTAAATTATGTATTTCGCATGGATTTGAAGCTAACACGTTTGTTTCGCATGCTGTTGAAGCTAAATCATGTATATCACAAGTATTTGAAGCTAAACAATCTGTTTCGTGTGGATTCGGATATAAGCCTTCTACTTCGCATTGATTTGAAGCTAAATCATATGTTTCGCTTGGATTTGAAGCTAAATCGTTTGTTTCGCATGCAGTTGAAGCTAAATCATGTATAAAACAAGTGTTTGAAGCTAAACCATTTGTTTCGCATGGATTTGAAGCTAAGCCTTCAACTTCGCGTTCACTTGATGCTAAATCATGTTTTTCGCTTGGATTTGAAGCTAACTCGTTTGTTTCGCATGCAGTTGAAGCTAAATCATGTAGATCACAAGTATTTGAAGCTACAACTTTTGATTCGCACGGATTTGAAGCTAAGCCTTCTACTTCGCATTGATTTGAAACTAAATCATGTGTTTCGCATGGATTTGAAGCCAACTCGTTTGTTTCGCCTGCATTTGAAGCTAAATCATGTATGTGACAAGTATTTGAAGCTAAACCATTTGTTTCGCATGGATTCCAAGATCGGACTACTGCTTCGCATTGACTTGAAGCTAAATCATGTGTTTCGCATGGATTTGAAGCTTACTCGTTCGTTTCGCCTGCATTTGAAGCAAAATCATGTATATCAGAAGTATTTGGTGGTAAACCAATTGATTCGCATGCAGTTGAAGATAAATCATATTCATCACAAGTATTTGAAGCTGAACCATTTGTCTCGCATGGATACGATGATAAGCATTCTACTTCGTATTGAATTGAAGCTAAATCATGAATTTCGCATGGATTTGAAGCTAACACGTTTGTTTGGCATGCTGTTGAAGCAAAATCATGTTTATCACAAGTATTTGAAGCTTAACAATCTGTTTCTTGTGGATTCGGAGATCAGCCTTCTACTTCGCATTGATTTGAAGCTAAATCATATGTTTCGCTTGGATTTGAAACTAACTCGTTTGTTTCGCATGCAGTTGAAGCAAAATCATGTATAAAACAAGTATTTGAAGCTAAACCATTTGTTTCGCATCGATTCCAAGATCAGACTTCTGCTTCGCATTGACTTGAAGCTAAATCATGTGTTTCGCATGGATTTGAAGCTAACTCGATTGTCTCGCATGCAGTTGAAACTAAATCATGTTTATCACAAGTATTTGAAGCTAAACCATTTGATTCCCATGGAACTGAATCTAAGCCTCCTACTTCGCATTGGTTTGGTGCTAAATCATGTGTTTCGCATGGATTTGATGCTGAATCATGTGATTCGCATGGATTTGAAGCTTACTCGTTTGTTTCGCATGCAGTTGAAGCTAAATCATGTACATCACAAGAATTTGAAGCTAAATCATCTGTTTCGTGTGGATTCGAAGATCAGCCTTCTACTTCGCATTGATTTGAAGCTAAATCATGTGTTTCGCTTGTATTGGAAGCTAACTCGTTTTTTTCGCATGCAGTCGAAGCTAAATCATGTATATCATAAGTATTTGAGCCTGAGCCATTTGTTTCGCATGGATTCGAAGATCAGCCTCCTACTTCGCGTTTATGTGAAGCTAAATTATGTGTTTCGCATGGATTTGAAGCTGACTCGTTTGTTTCGCCTGCATTTGAAGCTATATCATGTATATCACAAGTATTTGAATCTTAACCATTTGATTCCCATGAATAGTACGCTAAACCATGTCTTTCGAATGAATTTGAAGCTAAATCATGTGTTTTGAATGGATTTGAAGCTAGCTCGTTTCTTCGCATGCATTTGAAGCTAAATCATGTATATCACATATTATTGAAGCTAAATCATTTGTTTCGCATGGATTCGAAGATAAGCCTTCTACTTCGCATGGATTTGAAGCTGACTCGTTTGTTTCGCCTGCATCTGAAGCTATATCATGTTAATCACAAGTATCTGAAGCTAAACCATTTGATTCGCATGGATTTGATGCTATGCCATCTACTTCGCTTTTATTTGAAACTGAATCATGTGTTTCTCTTGAATTTGAAGCTAACACGTTCGTTTCACATGCAGTTGAAGCTAAATCATGTATGTCACAAGTATTTGAAGCTGAACCATTTGTTTCGCACGAATATCAGGCTAAACCATGTGTTTGGAATGAATTTGAAGCTAAATCATGCGTTTCGCATAGATTTGAAGCTAACTCATTTGTTACGCATGCAGTTGAAGCTGAATCATGTATATCACAGGTGTTTGAAGCTAAACCATTTGTTTCGCATGGATTCGAAGATAACCCTTCTACTTCGAATTGATTTGAAGCTAGATCATGTGTTTCGCTTGGATTTCAAACTAACTCGTTCGTTTCGCATGCAGTTGAAGCTAAATCATGTATATCACAAGTATGTGAAGCTAAACCATTTGCTACGCATGGATTTTAAGCTAAGCCTTCTACTTCGCATTGATTTGATGCTAAATCGGGTGTTTCGCATGGATTTGAAGCTAAGCCTTCAACTTCGTGTTGACTTGATGCTAACTCATGTTTTTCGCTTGGATTTGAAGCTAACTCGTTTGTTTCGCATGCAGTTGAAGCTAAATCATGTATATCACAAGTATTTGGAACTGAACCCTTTGTTTCGCATGGATTTCAAAATAAGCCTTCTACTTCGCATTGATTTTAATCTAAATCATCTGTTTCGGGTGGATTTAAAGCTATCTCGTTTGTTTCGCATGCAGTTGAAGATGAATCATGTATATCACAAGTATTTGAAGCTAATCCATTTGTATCGCGTGGATTCGAAGATCAGCCTTCTACTTCGCATTGATTTGAAGTTAAATCATATGTTTCGCATGGATTTGAAGCTAATCGTTTGTATCACATGCAGTTGAAGCTAAATCATGTATATCACAATTATTTGAAGCTAAACCATTTGACTCGCATGGATTTCAAAATAAGCCTTCTAGTTTGCATTGATTTGATGCTAAATCATGTGTTTCGCTTGCATTTCAAGCTAACTCGTTTGATTCGCATGTAATTGAAGCTAGATAATGTATCAAACAAGTATTTGAAGCTAAACCATTTGATTCGCATGGATTTCAAAATAAGCCTTCTACTTTGCATTGATTTGAAGCAAAATCATGTGTTTCGCATGGATTTGAATCTAACTCGTTAGTTTTCATGCTGTTGAAGCTAAATCATGTATATCACAGTTATTTGAAGATAAACCAGTTGATTCGCATGGATTTCAAAATAAGCCTTCTACTTCGCATTGATTTGAAGCTAAATCATGTGTTTCGCTTGGATTTCAAGCTAACTCGTTTGTTTCGCATGCAATTGAAGATAGATCATGTATCAAACAAGTATTTGAAGCTAAACCATTTGATTCGCATGGATTTGATGCTATGCCATCTACTTCGCTTTTATTTGAAACTGAATCATGTGTTTCTCTTGAATTTGAAGCTAACACGTTCGTTTCACATGCAGTTGAAGCTAAATCATGTATGTCACAAGTATTTGAAGCTGAACCATTTGTTTCGCACGAATATCAGGCTAAACCATGTGTTTGGAATGAATTTGAAGCTAAATCATGCGTTTCGCATAGATTTGAAGCTAACTCATTTGTTACGCATGCAGTTCAAGCTGAATCATGTATATCACAGGTGTTTGAAGCTAAACCATTTGTTTCGCATGGATTCGAAGATAACCCTCCTACTTCGAATTGATTTGAAGCTAAATCATGTGTTTCGCTTGGATTTCAAAATAACTCGTTCGTTTCGCATGCAGTTGAAGCTAAATCATGTGTATCACAAGTATGTGAAGCTAAACCATTTGCTACGCATGGATTTTAAGCTAAGCCTTCTACTTCGCATTGATTTGATGCTAAATCGGGTGTTTCGCATGGATTTGAAGCTAAGCCTTCAACTTCGTGTTGACTTGATGCTAACTCATGTTTTTCGCTTGGATTTGAAGCTAACTCGTTTGTTTCCCATGCAGTTGAAGCTAAATCATGTATATCACAAGTATTTGGAGCTGAACCATTTGTTTCGCATGGATTTCAAAATAAGCCTTCTACTTCGCATTGATTTTAATCTAAATCATCTGTTTCGGCTGGATTTAAAGCTATCTCGTTTGTTTCGCATGCAGTTGAAGCTAAATCATGTTCATCACAAGTATTTGAAGCTGCACCATCTGTTTCGCATGCAGTTGAAGCTAAATCATGTATAAAACAAGTGTTTGAAGCTAAACCATTTGTTTCGCATGGATTTGTAGCTAAGCCTTCTACTTCGCATTGATTTGATTCTAAATCATGTGTTTCGCTTGGATTTGAAGCAAACACGTTTGTTTCGCATGTTGTTGAAGCTAAATCATGTATATCACAAGTATTTGGAACTAAATAATCTGTTTCGTGTGGATTCGAAGATCAGCCTTCTACTTCGCATTGATTTGAAACTAAATCATGTGTTTCGCTTGGATTTGAAGATAACTCGTTTGTTTCACATGCAGTTGAACCTAAATCATGTTCATCACAAGTATTTGAAGCTGAACCATCTGTTTCGCA
The DNA here is from genome assembly GCF_051020955.1 of Megalopta genalis. NCBI lineage: Eukaryota > Metazoa > Arthropoda > Insecta > Hymenoptera > Halictidae > Megalopta > Megalopta genalis. The sequence continues at coordinate 366,251 of NW_027476204.1, read as the reverse complement.
TGCAGTTGTAGCTACATCATAAATATCACAAGTATTTGAAGCTACAACTTTTGATTCGCACGGATTTTAAGCTAAGCCTTCTACTTCGCATTGATTTGAATCTAAATCATACGTTTCGCTTGGATTTGAAGCTAACTCGTTTGTTTCGCCTGCATTTGAAGCTATATCAGTGATATTCGCAAATATTTGAAGCTAAATCATTCGTTTCGATGAATTTGAAGCTAAGCCTTCTACTTCGCATTGATTTGAAGCTAAATCATGTGTTTCGCATGGATTTGAAGCTAACTCGTTTGTTTCGCATGCAATTGAAGCTAAATCAAGTATGTCACAAGTATTTGAAGCTAAACCATTTGTTTCGCATGGAATCGAAAATCAGCCTTCTACTTCGCATTCATTTGAAGCTAAATCATGTGTTTCGCATGGATTTGAAGCTGACTCGTTTGTTTCGCCTGCATCTGAAGCTATATCATGTTAATCACAAGTATCTGAAGCTAAACCATTTGATTCGCATGGATTTGATGCTATGCCATCTACTTCGCTTTTATTTGAAACTGAATCATGTGTTTCTCTTGAATTTGAAGCTAACACGTTCGTTTCACATGCAGTTGAAGCTAAATCATGTATGTCACAAGTATTTGAAGCTGAACCATTTGTTTCGCACGAATATCAGGCTAAACCATGTGTTTGGAATGAATTTGAAGCTAAATCATGCGTTTCGCATAGATTTGAAGCTAACTCATTTGTTACGCATGCAGTTGAAGCTGAATCATGTATATCACAGGTGTTTGAAGCTAAACCATTTGTTTCGCATGGATTCGAAGATAACCCTTCTACTTCGAATTGATTTGAAGCTAGATCATGTGTTTCGCTTGGATTTCAAACTAACTCGTTCGTTTCGCATGCAGTTGAAGCTAAATCATGTATATCACAAGTATGTGAAGCTAAACCATTTGCTACGCATGGATTTTAAGCTAAGCCTTCTACTTCGCATTGATTTGATGCTAAATCGGGTGTTTCGCATGGATTTGAAGCTAAGCCTTCAACTTCGTGTTGACTTGATGCTAACTCATGTTTTTCGCTTGGATTTGAAGCTAACTCGTTTGTTTCGCATGCAGTTGAAGCTAAATCATGTATATCACAAGTATTTGGAACTGAACCCTTTGTTTCGCATGGATTTCAAAATAAGCCTTCTACTTCGCATTGATTTTAATCTAAATCATCTGTTTCGGGTGGATTTAAAGCTATCTCGTTTGTTTCGCATGCAGTTGAAGATGAATCATGTATATCACAAGTATTTGAAGCTAATCCATTTGTATCGCGTGGATTCGAAGATCAGCCTTCTACTTCGCATTGATTTGAAGTTAAATCATATGTTTCGCATGGATTTGAAGCTAATCGTTTGTATCACATGCAGTTGAAGCTAAATCATGTATATCACAATTATTTGAAGCTAAACCATTTGACTCGCATGGATTTCAAAATAAGCCTTCTAGTTTGCATTGATTTGATGCTAAATCATGTGTTTCGCTTGCATTTCAAGCTAACTCGTTTGTTTCGCATGTAATTGAAGCTAGATAATGTATCAAACAAGTATTTGAAGCTAAACCATTTGATTCGCATGGATTTCAAAATAAGCCTTCTACTTTGCATTGATTTGAAGCAAAATCATGTGTTTCGCATGGATTTGAATCTAACTCGTTAGTTTTCATGCTGTTGAAGCTAAATCATGTATATCACAGTTATTTGAAGATAAACCAGTTGATTCGCATGGATTTCAAAATAAGCCTTCTACTTCGCATTGATTTGAAGCTAAATCATGTGTTTCGCTTGGATTTCAAGCTAACTCGTTTGTTTCGCATGCAATTGAAGATAGATCATGTATCAAACAAGTATTTGAAGCTAAACCATTTGATTCGCATGGATTTGATGCTATGCCATCTACTTCGCTTTTATTTGAAACTGAATCATGTGTTTCTCTTGAATTTGAAGCTAACACGTTCGTTTCACATGCAGTTGAAGCTAAATCATGTATGTCACAAGTATTTGAAGCTGAACCATTTGTTTCGCACGAATATCAGGCTAAACCATGTGTTTGGAATGAATTTGAAGCTAAATCATGCGTTTCGCATAGATTTGAAGCTAACTCATTTGTTACGCATGCAGTTCAAGCTGAATCATGTATATCACAGGTGTTTGAAGCTAAACCATTTGTTTCGCATGGATTCGAAGATAACCCTTCTACTTCGAATTGATTTGAAGCTAAATCATGTGTTTCGCTTGGATTTCAAACTAACTCGTTCGTTTCGCATGCAGTTGAAGCTAAATCATGTGTATCACAAGTATGTGAAGCTAAACCATTTGCTACGCATGGATTTTAAGCTAAGCCTTCTACTTCGCATTGATTTGATGCTAAATCGGGTGTTTCGCATGGATTTGAAGCTAAGCCTTCAACTTCGTGTTGACTTGATGCTAACTCATGTTTTTCGCTTGGATTTGAAGCTAACTCGTTTGTTTCCCATGCAGTTGAAGCTAAATCATGTATATCACAAGTATTTGGAGCTGAACCATTTGTTTCGCATGGATTTCAAAATAAGCCTTCTACTTCGCATTGATTTTAATCTAAATCATCTGTTTCGGCTGGATTTAAAGCTATCTCGTTTGTTTCGCATGCAGTTGAAGCTAAATCATGTTCATCACAAGTATTTGAAGCTGCACCATCTGTTTCGCATGCAGTTGAAGCTAAATCATGTATAAAACAAGTGTTTGAAGCTAAACCATTTGTTTCGCATGGATTTGTAGCTAAGCCTTCTACTTCGCATTGATTTGATTCTAAATCATGTGTTTCGCTTGGATTTGAAGCAAACACGTTTGTTTCGCATGTTGTTGAAGCTAAATCATGTATATCACAAGTATTTGGAACTAAATAATCTGTTTCGTGTGGATTCGAAGATCAGCCTTCTACTTCGCATTGATTTGAAACTAAATCATGTGTTTCGCTTGGATTTGAAGATAACTCGTTTGTTTCACATGCAGTTGAACCTAAATCATGTTCATCACAAGTATTTGAAGCTGAACCATCTGTTTCGCATGCAGTTGTAGCTACATCATAAATATCACAAGTATTTGAAGCTACAACTTTTGATTCGCACGGATTTTAAGCTAAGCCTTCTACTTCGCATTGATTTGAATCTAAATCATACGTTTCGCTTGGATTTGAAGCTAACTCGTTTGTTTCGCCTGCATTTGAAGCTATATCAGTGATATTCGCAAATATTTGAAGCTAAATCATTCGTTTCGATGAATTTGAAGCTAAGCCTTCTACTTCGCATTGATTTGAAGCTAAATCATGTGTTTCGCATGGATTTGAAGCTAACTCGTTTGTTTCGCATGCAATTGAAGCTAAATCAAGTATGTCACAAGTATTTGAAGCTAAACCATTTGTTTCGCATGGAATCGAAAATCAGCCTTCTACTTCGCATTCATTTGAAGCTAAATCATGTGTTTCGCATGGATTTGAAGCTGACTCGTTTATTTCGCCTGCATCTGAAGCTATATCATGTTAATCACAAGTATCTGAAGCTAAACCATTTGATTCGCATGGATTTGATGCTATGCCATCTACTTCGCTTTTATTTGAAACTGAATCATGTGTTTCTCTTGAATTTGAAGCTAACACGTTCGTTTCACATGCAGTTGAAGCTAAATCATGTATGTCACAAGTATTTGAAGCTGAACCATTTGTTTCGCACGAATATCAGGCTAAACCATGTGTTTGGAATGAATTTGAAGCTAAATCATGCGTTTCGCATAGATTTGAAGCTAACTCATTTGTTACGCATGCAGTTGAAGCTGAATCATGTATATCACAGGTGTTTGAAGCTAAACCATTTGTTTCGCATGGATTCGAAGATAACCCTTCTACTTCGAATTGATTTGAAGCTAGATCATGTGTTTCGCTTGGATTTCAAACTAACTCGTTCGTTTCGCATGCAGTTGAAGCTAAATCATGTATATCACAAGTATGTGAAGCTAAACCATTTGCTACGCATGGATTTTAAGCTAAGCCTTCTACTTCGCATTGATTTGATGCTAAATCGGGTGTTTCGCATGGATTTGAAGCTAAGCCTTCAACTTCGTGTTGACTTGATGCTAACTCATGTTTTTCGCTTGGATTTGAAGCTAACTCGTTTGTTTCGCATGCAGTTGAAGCTAAATCATGTATATCACAAGTATTTGGAACTGAACCATTTGTTTCGCATGGATTTCAAAATAAGCCTTCTACTTCGCATTGATTTTAATCTAAATCATCTGTTTCGGGTGGATTTAAAGCTATCTCGTTTGTTTCGCATGCAGTTGAAGATGAATCATGTATATCACAAGTATTTGAAGCTAATCCATTTGTATCGCGTGGATTCGAAGATCAGCCTTCTACTTCGCATTGATTTGAAGTTAAATCATATGTTTCGCATGGATTTGAAGCTAATCGTTTGTATCACATGCAGTTGAAGCTAAATCATGCATATCACAATTATTTGAAGCTAAACCATTTGACTCGCATGGATTTCAAAATAAGCCTTCTAGTTTGCATTGATTTGATGCTAAATCATGTGTTTCGCTTGCATTTCAAGCTAACTCGTTTGTTTCGCATGTAATTGAAGCTAGATAATGTATCAAACAAGTATTTGAAGCTAAACCATTTGATTCGCATGGATTTCAAAATAAGCCTTCTACTTTGCATTGATTTGATGCTAAATCATGTGTTTCGCTTGCATTTCAAGCTAACTCGTTTGTTTCGCATGTAATTGAAGCTAGATAATGTATCAAACAAGTATTTGAAGCTAAACCATTTGTTTCGCATGGCTTCGAAGATCAGCCATCTACCTCGTATTGATTTAAAGCTAAATCATGTGTTTCGCATGGATTTGAAGCTAACTCGTTAGTTTTCATGCTGTTGAAGCTAAATCATGTATATCACAGTTATTTGAAGATAAACCAGTTGATTCGCATGGATTTCAAAATAAGCCTTCTACTTCGCATTGATTTGAAGCTAAATCATGTGTTTCGCTTGGATTTCAAGCTAACTCGTTTGTTTCGCATGCAATTGAAGATAGATCATGTATCAAACAAGTATTTGAAGCTAAACCATTTGATTCGCATGGATTTGATGCTATGCCATCTACTTCGCTTTTATTTGAAACTGAATCATGTGTTTCTCTTGAATTTGAAGCTAACACGTTCGTTTCACATGCAGTTGAAGCTAAATCATGTATGTCACAAGTATTTGAAGCTGAACCATTTGTTTCGCACGAATATCAGGCTAAACCATGTGTTTGGAATGAATTTGAAGCTAAATCATGCGTTTCGCATAGATTTGAAGCTAACTCATTTGTTACGCATGCAGTTCAAGCTGAATCATGTATATCACAGGTGTTTGAAGCTAAACCATTTGTTTCGCATGGATTCGAAGATAACCCTTCAACTTCGAATTGATTTGAAGCTAAATCATGTGTTTCGCTTGGATTTCAAACTAACTCGTTCGTTTCGCATGCAGTTGAAGCTAAATCATGTGTATCACAAGTATGTGAAGCTAAACCATTTGCTACGCATGGATTTTAAGCTAAGCCTTCTACTTCGCATTGATTTGATGCTAAATCGGGTGTTTCGCATGGATTTGAAGCTAAGCCTTCAACTTCGTGTTGACTTGATGCTAACTCATGTTTTTCGCTTGGATTTGAAGCTAACTCGTTTGTTTCCCATGCAGTTGAAGCTAAATCATGTATATCACAAGTATTTGGAGCTGAACCATTTGTTTCGCATGGATTTCAAAATAAGCCTTCTACTTCGCATTGATTTTAATCTAAATCATCTGTTTCGGCTGGATTTAAAGCTATCTCGTTTGTTTCGCATGCAGTTGAAGCTAAATCATGTTCATCACAAGTATTTGAAGCTGCACCATCTGTTTCGCATGCAGTTGAAGCTAAATCATGTATAAAACAAGTGTTTGAAGCTAAACCATTTGTTTCGCATGGATTTGTAGCTAAGCCTTCTACTTCGCATTGATTTGATTCTAAATCATGTGTTTCGCTTGGATTTGAAGCAAACACGTTTGTTTCGCATGTTGTTGAAGCTAAATCATGTATATCACAAGTATTTGGAACTAAATAATCTGTTTCGTGTGGATTCGAAGATCAGCCTTCTACTTCGCATTGATTTGAAACTAAATCATGTGTTTCGCTTGGATTTGAAGATAACTCGTTTGTTTCACATGCAGTTGAACCTAAATCATGTTCATCACAAGTATTTGAAGCTGAACCATCTGTTTCGCATGCAGTTGTAGCTACATCATAAATATCACAAGTATTTGAAGCTACAACTTTTGATTCGCACGGATTTTAAGCTAAGCCTTCTACTTCGCATTGATTTGAATCTAAATCATACGTTTCGCTTGGATTTGAAGCTAACTCGTTTGTTTCGCCTGCATTTGAAGCTATATCAGTGATATTCGCAAATATTTGAAGCTAAATCATTCGTTTCGATGAATTTGAAGCTAAGCCTTCTACTTCGCATTGATTTGAAGCTAAATCATGTGTTTCGCATGGATTTGAAGCTAACTCGTTTGTTTCGCATGCAATTGAAGCTAAATCAAGTACGTCACAAGTATTTGAAGCTAAACCATTTGTTTCGCATGGAATCGAAAATCAGCCTTCTACTTCGCATTCATTTGAAGCTAAATCATGTGTTTCGCATGGATTTGAAGCTGACTCGTTTGTTTCGCCTGCATCTGAAGCTATATCATGTTAATCACAAGTATCTGAAGCTAAACCATTTGATTCGCATGGATTTGATGCTATGCCATCTACTTCGCTTTTATTTGAAACTGAATCATGTGTTTCTCTTGAATTTGAAGCTAACACGTTCGTTTCACATGCAGTTGAAGCTAAATCATGTATGTCACAAGTATTTGAAGCTGAACCATTTGTTTCGCACGAATATCAGGCTAAACCATGTGTTTGGAATGAATTTGAAGCTAAATCATGCGTTTCGCATAGATTTGAAGCTAACTCATTTGTTACGCATGCAGTTGAAGCTGAATCATGTATATCACAGGTGTTTGAAGCTAAACCATTTGTTTCGCATGGATTCGAAGATAACCCTTCTACTTCGAATTGATTTGAAGCTAGATCATGTGTTTCGCTTGGATTTCAAACTAACTCGTTCGTTTCGCATGCAGTTGAAGCTAAATCATGTATATCACAAGTATGTGAAGCTAAACCATTTGCTACGCATGGATTTTAAGCTAAGCCTTCTACTTCGCATTGATTTGATGCTAAATCGGGTGTTTCGCATGGATTTGAAGCTAAGCCTTCAACTTCGTGTTGACTTGATGCTAACTCATGTTTTTCGCTTGGATTTGAAGCTAACTCGTTTGTTTCGCATGCAGTTGAAGCTAAATCATGTATATCACAAGTATTTGGAACTGAACCATTTGTTTCGCATGGATTTCAAAATAAGCCTTCTACTTCGCATTGATTTTAATCTAAATCATCTGTTTCGGGTGGATTTAAAGCTATCTCGTTTGTTTCGCATGCAGTTGAAGATGAATCATGTATATCACAAGTATTTGAAGCTAATCCATTTGTATCGCGTGGATTCGAAGATCAGCCTTCTACTTCGCATTGATTTGAAGTTAAATCATATGTTTCGCATGGATTTGAAGCTAATCGTTTGTATCACATGCAGTTGAAGCTAAATCATGTATATCACAATTATTTGAAGCTAAACCATTTGACTCGCATGGATTTCAAAATAAGCCTTCTAGTTTGCATTGATTTGATGCTAAATCATGTGTTTCGCTTGCATTTCAAGCTAACTCGTTTGTTTCGCATGTAATTGAAGCTAGATAATGTATCAAACAAGTATTTGAAGCTAAACCATTTGATTCGCATGGATTTCAAAATAAGCCTTCTACTTTGCATTGATTTGATGCTAAATCATGTGTTTCGCTTGCATTTCAAGCTAACTCGTTTGTTTCGCATGTAATTGAAGCTAGATAATGTATCAAACAAGTATTTGAAGCTAAACCATTTGTTTCGCATGGCTTCGAAGATCAGCCATCTACCTCGTATTGATTTAAAGCTAAATCATGTGTTTCGCATGGATTTGAAGCTAACTCGTTAGTTTTCATGCTGTTGAAGCTAAATCATGTATATCACAGTTATTTGAAGATAAACCAGTTGATTCGCATGGATTTCAAAATAAGCCTTCTACTTCGCATTGATTTGAAGCTAAATCATGTGTTTCGCTTGGATTTCAAGCTAACTCGTTTGTTTCGCATGCAATTGAAGATAGATCATGTATCAAACAAGTATTTGAAGCTAATCCATTTGTATCGCGTGGATTCGAAGATCAGCCTTCTACTTCGCATTGATTTGAAGTTAAATCATATGTTTCGCATGGATTTGAAGCTAATCGTTTGTATCGCATGCAGTTGAAGCTAAATCCTTTATATCACAATTATTTGAAGCTAAACCATTTGACTCGCATGGATTTCAAAATAAGCCTTCTACTTCGCATTGATTTGAAGCTAAATCATGTGTTTCGCTTGGATTTCAAGCTAATTCGTTTGTTTAGCATGCAGTTGAAGATAAATCATGTATACCACAGGTATTTGAAGCTAAACCATTTGTTTCGCATGAATTCGAAGATAAGCCTTCTAAATCGCATTGATTTCAAGCTAAATCATGTGTTTCGCATGGATTTGAATCTAACTCGCTAGTTTTGCATGCTGTTGAAGCTTATTCATGTATATCACAGGTATTTGAAGATAAACCATTTGTTTCGCAAGGATTCGAAGGTCAGCCATCTACTTCGCATTGATAAGAAGGTAAATCATGTGTTTCGCATGGATATGAAACTAACTAGTTTGTTTTGCAATGCAGTTGAAGCTAAATCATGTATATCACAATTATTTGAAGCTAAACCATTTGGTTCGCATGGATTTCAAAATAAGCCTTCTACTTCGCATTGATTTGAAGCTAAATCATGTCTTTCGCTTGGATTTCAAGCTAACTCGTTTGTATCGCATGCAATTGAAGCTAAATCATGTATATCACAAGTATTTGAAGCTAAACCATTTGATTCGCATGGATTTGATGCTATGCCATCTTCTTCGCTTTTATTTGAAACTGAATCATGTGTTTCTCTTGAATTTGAAGCTAACACTATCGTTTCACATGCAGTTAAAGCTAAATCATGTATGTCACAAGTATTTGAAGCTGAACCATTTGTTTCGCACGAATATCAGGCTAAACAATGTGTTTGGAATGAATTTGAAGCTAAATCATGTGTTTCGCATAGATTTGAAGCTAACTCGTTTGTAACGCATGCAGTTGATGCTGAATCATGAAAATCCCAAGTATATGAAGCTCACCATTTGAATCGCATGGATTTCAAAATAAGCCTTCTACTTCGCATTGATTTGAAGCGAAATCATGTGTTTCGCTTGGATTTCAAGCTAACTCGTTTGTTTCGCATGCAATTGAAGCTAAATAATGTATCAAACTAGTATTTGAAGCTAAACCATTTGTTTCGCATGGATTCGAAGATCAGCCATCTACCTTGTATTGATCTAAAGCTAAACCATTTGATTCGCATGGATTTGAAGGTAAGCCTTCTACTTCGCATTGATTTGAAGCTAAATCATGTGTTTCGCATGGATTTGAAGCTAACTCGTTCGTTTCCCTTGCATTTGAAACTAAATCATGCACATCACAATTATTTGAAGCTAAACCATTTGATTCGCATGGATTTCAAAATAAGCCTTCTACTTCGCATTGATTTTAATCTAAATCATCTGTTTCGCATGGATTTAAATCTATCTCGTTTGTTTCGCTTGCATTTGAAGCTAAATCATGCACATCACAAGTATTTGAAGATGAACCACTTGTTTCGCATGGATTTGAAGATAAGCCTTCTACTTCGCATTGATTTGAAGCTAAATCATGTGTTTCGCGTGGATTTGAAACTAACTAGTTTGTTTCGTAATGCAGTTGAAGCTAAATCATGTATATCACAATTATTTGAAGCTAAACCATTTGATTCGCATGGATTTCAAAATAAGCCTTCTACTTCGCATTGATTTTAATCTAAATCATCTGTTTCGCATGGATTTAAAGCTATCTTGTTTGTTTCGCATGCAGTTGAAGAAAAATCATGTATATCACAGGTATTTGAAGCTAAACCATTTGTTTCGCATGGATTCGAATATAAGCCTTCTAAATCGCATTGATGTCAAGCTAAATCATATGTTTCGCATAGATTTGAAGCTAACTCGCTAATTTTGCATGCTGTTGAAGCTTATTCATGTATATCACAAGTATTTGAAGCTAAACCATTTGTTTCGCAAGGATTCGAAGATCTGCCTTCTACTTCGCATTGATAAGAAGCTAACTCATGTGTTTCGCATGGATTTGAAGCTAACTCGTTAGTTTTGCATGCTGTTGAAGCTAAATCATGTATATCACAAGTATTTGAAGCTAAGCCATTTGTTTCGCAAGGATACGAAGATCAGCCTTCTACTTCGCATTGATAAGAAGCAAAATCATGTGTTTCGCATGGATTTGAAGCTAACTCGTTCGTTTCGCTTGCATTTGAAGCTAAATCATGCACATCACAAGTATTTGAAGCTGAACCACTTGTTTCGCATGTATTTGAAGATAAGCCTTCTACTTCGTATTGATTTGAAGCTAAATCATGTGTTTCGCTTGGATTTCAAGCTAACTCGTTTGTTTCGCATGCAATTGAAGCTAAATCATGTATATCACAATTATTTGAAGCTAAACCATTTGATTCGCATGGATTTCAAAATAAGCCTTCTACTTCGCATTGATTTTAATCTAAATCATCTGTTTCGCATGGATTTAAAGCTATCTTGTTTGTTTCGCATGCAGTTGAAGAAAAATCATGTATATCACAGGTATTTGAAGCTAAACCATTTGTTTCGCATGGATTCGAATATAAGCCTTCTAAATCGCATTGATGTCAAGCTAAATCATATGTTTCGCATAGATTTGAAGCTAACTCGCTAATTTTGCATGCTGTTGAAGCTTATTCATGTATATCACAAGTATTTGAAGCTAAACCATTTGTTTCGCAAGGATTCGAAGATCTGCCTTCTACTTCGCATTGATAAGAAGCTAACTCATGTGTTTCGCATGGATTTGAAGCTAACTCGTTAGTTTTGCATGCTGTTGAAGCTAAATCATGTATATCACAAGTACTTGAAGCTAAGCCATTTGTTTCGCAAGGATACGAAGATCAGCCTTCTACTTCGCATTGATAAGAATCAAAATCATGTGTTTCGCATGGATTTGAAGCTAACTCGTTCGTTTCGCTTGCATTTGAAGCTAAATCATGCACATCACAAGTATTTGAAGCTGAACCACTTGTTTCGCATGTATTTGAAGATAAGCCTTCTACTTCGTATTGATTTGAAGCTAAATCATGTGTTTCGCTTGGATTTCAAGCTAACTCGTTTGTTTCGCATGCAATTGAAGCTAAATCATGTATATCACAATTATTTGAAGCTAAACCATTTGATTCGCATGGATTTCAAAATAAGCCTTCTACTTCGCATTGATTTTAATCTAAATCATCTGTTTCGGATGGATTTAAAGCTATCTCGTTTTTTTCGCATGCAGTTGAAGATAAATCATGTATATCACAGGTATTTGAAGCTAAACCATTTGTTTCGCATGGATTCGAATATAAGCCTTCTAAATCGCATTGATGTCAAGCTAAATCATATGTTTCGCATAGATTTGAAGCTAACTCGCTAATTTTGCATGCTGTTGAAGCTTAATCATGTATATCCCAAGTATTTGAAGCTCAACCATTTGATTCGCATGGATTTGAAGATCAGTCTTCTACTTCGCATTGAATTGAAGTTAAATCATATGTTTCGCATGGATTTGAAGCTAATCGTTTGTATCGCATGCAGTTGAAGCTAAATCATGTATATCACAAGTATTTGAAGCTAAACCATTTGATTCGCATGGATTTGATGCTATGCCATCTACTTCGCTTTTATTTGAAACTGAATCATGTGTTTCTCTTGAATTTGAAGCTAACACGTTCGTTTCACATGCAGTTGGAGCTAAATCATGTATGTCACAAGTATTTGAAGCTGAACCATTTGTTTCGCACGAATATCATGCTAAACCATGTGTTTGGAATGAATTTGAAGCTAAATCATGTGTTTCGCTTGGATTTCAAGCTAACTCGTTAGTTTTGCATGCTGTTGAAGCTAAATCATGTATATCACAAGTATTTGATGCTAAACCATTTGTTTCGCAAGGTTACGAAGATCAGCCTTCTACTTCGCATTGATAAGAAGCAAAATCATGTGTTTCGCATGGATTTGAAGCTAACTCGTTCGTTTCGCTTGCATTTGAAGCTAAATCATGCACATCACAAGTATTTGAAGCTAAACCATTTGATTCGCATGGATTTGATGCTATGCCATCTACTTCGCTTTTATTTGAAACTGAATCATGTGTTTCTCTTGAATTTGAAGCTAACACGTTCGTTTCACATGCAGTTGAAGCTAAATCATGTATGTCACAAGTGTTTGAAGCTGAACCATTTGTTTCGCACGAATATCAGGCTAAACCATGTGTTTGGAATGAATTTGAAGCTAAATCATGTGTTTCGCATAGATTTGAAGCTAACTCATTTGTTACGCATGCAGTTGAAGCTGAATCATGTATATCCCAAGTATTTGAAGCTCAACCATTTGATTCGCATGGATTTGAAGATAAGCCTTCTACTTCGCATTGATTTTAATCTAAATCATGTGTTTCGCATGCATTTGAAGCTAATCGTTTGTATCGCATGGAGTTGAAGCTAAATCATGTATATCACAAGTATTTGCAGCTAAACCATTTGATTCGCATGGATTTGATGCAATGCCATCTACTTCGCTTTTATTTGAAACTGAATCATGTGTTTCTCTTGAATTTGAAGCTAACTAGTTTGTTTCGTAATGCAGTTGAAGCTAAATCATGTATATCACAATTATTTGAAGCTAAACCATTTGATTCGCATGGATTTCAAAATAAGCCTTCTACTTCGCATTGAGTTTAATCTAAATCATCTGTTTCGGATGGATTTAAAGCTATCTCGTTTGTTTCGCATGCAGTTGAAGATAAATCATGTATATCACAAGTATTTGAAGCTAATCCATTTGTTTCGCGTGGATTCGAAGATCAGCCTTCTACTTCGCATTGATTTGAAGTTAAATCATGTGTTTCGCATGGATTTGAAGCTAACTCGCTAGTTTTGCATGCTGTTGAAGCTTATTCATGAACATCACAAGTATTTGAAGCTAAACCATTTGTTTCGCAAGGATTCGAAGATCAGCCTTCTACTTCGCATTGATAAGAAGCTAAATCATGTGTTTCGCTTGGATTTCAAGCTAACTCGTTTGTTTCGCATGCAATTGAAGCTAAATCATGTATATCACAATTATTTGAAGCTAAACCATTTGATTCGCATGGATTTCAAAATAAGCCTTCTACTTCGCATTGATTTTAATCTAAATCATCTGTTTCGGATGGATTTAAAGCTATCTCATTTTTTTCGCATGCAGTTCAAGATAAATCATGTATATCACAGGTATTTGAAGCTAAACCATTTGTTTCGCATGGATTCGAATATAAGCCTTCTAAATCGCATTGATGTCAAGCTAAATCATATGTTTCGCATAGATTTGAAGCTAACTCGCTAATTTTGCATGCTGTTGAAGCTTATTCATGTATATCCCAAGTATTTGAAGCTCAACCATTTGATTCGCATGGATTTGAAGATAAGCCTTCTACTTCGCATTGATTTTAATCTAAATCATGTGTTTCGCATGCATTTGAAGCTAATCGTTTGTATCGCATGGAGTTGAAGCTAAATCATGTATATCACAAGTATTTGCAGCTAAACCATTTGATTCGCATGGATTTGATGCAATGCCATCTACTTCGCTTTTATTTGAAACTGAATCATGTGTTTCTCTTGAATTTGAAGCTAACTAGTTTGTTTCGTAGTGCAGTTGAAGCTAAATCATGTATATCACAATTATTTGAAGCTAAACCATTTGATTCGCATGGATTTCAAAATAAGCCTTCTACTTCGCATTGATTTTAATCTAAATCATCTGTTTCGCATGGATTTAAAGCTATCTCGTTTGTTTCGCATGCAGTTGAAGATAAATCATGTATATCACAGGTATTTGAAGCTAAACCAGTTGTTTCGCATGGATTCGTAGATAAGCCTTCTAAATCGCATTGATTTCAAGCTAAATCATGTGTTTCGCATGGATTTGAAGCTAACTCGCTAGTTTTGCATGCTGTTGAAGCTTATTCATGTACATCACAAGTATTTGAAGCTAAACCATTTGTTTCGCAAGGATTCGAAGATCAGCCTTCTACTTCGCATTGATAAGAAGCAAAATCATGTGTTTCGCATGGATTTGAAGCTAACTCGTTCGTTTCGCTTGCATTTGAAGCTAAATCATGCACATCACAAGTATTTGGTTGGTGCGTATGAAATGTCGGATTCTCTTTACATGCGGACGTTTGTCTCCCTGTTTTCGTTATACTTTTGTCTTTGACATAACCTCATTCATAGTCGTATTGTCCATTGCCAGAGACTCATTTCAGCAAAATAGGTTTTCTCGAAGGTCTTCCCTTTTGTTATTTCTTTTAAGTTTATTGCCGATATGAATTCTGCCGACATTCGCGTCATTTTCTTATATGAGTACAAACTTGGTAATAGTGCTGCAAAAGCTGCACGCAACATAAACCAAGCGTTTGGGGAGAATACGGTTAACGATCGGAAAGTGCAGCGTTGGTTCGAAAAATTTCGGACTGGCGATTTTTCACTGCAAAATGAGCCGCGCGGAAGACCCAAAACGTCTGTGAAGAATGATGACCTGAAGGCTCTAGTGGAAGCGGATCCAGCCCTATCCACGAGGGAACTTGCTATCAGGATGAAAGTTGACCATACAACGATATTGAGACACCTTTCTGAGATTGGCAAGGTTAAGAAGATGGACAAGTGGGTACCACACGCACTGACAGAGCGAAATAAGCTGGATCGGTTAAACGTATGCTCATCATTGCTAACCCGATTTCACCGAGAGCCATTTTTCGATCGGATCATTACGTGTGACGAAAAATGGGTTCTTTATGACAATAGAAAGAGGTGTGCTCGGTGGCTTGACAAGGATGAGGTTTGTGCCCATACTCCAAGGCTATCGCTTCATCCACGGAAGATTTTGTTCACAGCTTGGTGGAACGCGGCTGGGGTAATCCATTATTCGTTCCTTCGACCTGGGGAGACAATTACGGCCGAAAAGTACTGCCAGTACATTGATGAGATGCACGATAAGTTAAAAATTGTACGCCCATCGCTTGTGAATCGGCATGGCCCGCTACTGCTCCATGACAACGCTCGGCCGCATACATCGCACAAAACAATTGCGAAACTGAACGAACTGGAATATGAAGTTTTGCAGCATCCACCATATTTACCGGATCTCTCGCCGACCGATTTTCATTTTTTCAAGCATTTAGAGCTGTTTTTAAGGGGCAAACACTATGAAAATGAAGACAGTCTAAAAAACTCGATATCAGAGTTTATTAATTCTAAAGACCAAAATTTTTTTAAGACAGGCATCTACGCTTTAAAATCTCGTTGGGAGAAGTGTATTGAAGCGAATGGAGCATACTTTGATTGAATAAACAGCTTTTGAAGAAAGATATGCAGTTTTATACAATCACTTAAGAATCCGACATTTCATACGCACCAACCTAATATTTGAAGCTGAACCACTTGTTTCGCATGGATTTGAAGATAAGCCTTCTACTTCGCATTGATTTGAAGCTAAATCATGTGTTTCGAATGGATTTGAAGCTAACTCGTTTGTTTCGCATGCAATTGAAGCTAAATCATGTATATCACAATTATTTGAAGCTAAACCATTTGATTCGCATGGATTTCAAAATAAGCCTTCTACTTCGCATTGATTTTAATCTAAATCATCTGTTTCGGATGGTTTTAAAGCTATCTTGTTTTTTTCGCATGCAGTTGAAGATAAATCATGTATATCACAGGTATTTGAAGCTAAACCATTTGTTTCGCATGGATTCGAATATAAGCCTTCTAAATCGCATTGATGTCAAGCTAAATCATATGTTTCGCATAGATTTGAAGCTAACTCGCTAATTTTGCATGCTGTTGAAGCTTATTCATGTATATCACAAGTATTTGAAGCTAAACCATTTGTTTCGCAAGGATTCGAAGATCAGCCTTCTACTTCGCATTGATTTCAAGCTAAATCATGTGTTTCGCATGGATTTGAAGCTAACTCGTTAGTTTTGCATGCTGTTCAAACTAAATCATGTATATCACAAGTATTTGAAGCTAAACCATTTGATTCGCATGGATTTGATGCAATGCCATCTACTTCGCTTTTATTTGAAACTGAATCATGTGTTTCTCTTGAATTTGAAGCTAACTAGTTTGTTTCGTAATGCAGTTGAAACTAAATCATGTATATCACAATTATTTGAAGCTAAACCATTTGATTCGCATGGATTTCAAAATAAGCCTTCTACTTCGCATTGATTTTAATCTAAATCATCTGTTTCGCATGGATTTAAAGCTATCTCGTTTGTTTCGCATGCAGTTGAAGATAAATCATGTATATCACAAGTATTTGAAGCTAATCCATTTGTTTCGCGTGGATTCGAAGATCAGCCTTCTACTTCGCATTGATTTGAAGTTAAATCATATGTTTCGCATGGATTTGAAGCTAATCGTTTGTATCGCATGCAGTTGAAGCTAAATCATGTATATCACAAGTATTTGAAGCTAAACCATTTGATTCGCATGGATTTGATGCTATGCCATCTACTTCGCTTTTATTTGAAACTGAATCATGTGTTTCTCTTGAATTTGAAGCTAACACGTTCGTTTCACATGCAGTTGAAGCTAAATCATGTATGTCACAAGTATTTGAAGCTGAACCATTTGTTTCGCAAGGATTCGAAGATCAGCCTTCTATTTCGCATTGATTTGAAGTTAAATCATATGTTTCGCATGGATTTGAAGCTAATCGTTTGTATCGCATGCAGTTGAAGCTAAATCATGTATATCACAATTATTTGAAGCTAAACCATTTGATTCGCATGGATTTCAAAATAAGCCTTCTACTTCGCATTGAATTTAATCTAAATCACCTGTTTCGCATGGATTTAAAGCTATCTCGTTTGTTTCGCATGCAGTTGAAGAAAAATCATGTATATCACAGGTATTTGAAGCTAAACCATTTGTTTCGCATGGATTCGAATATAAGCCTTCTAAATCGCATTGATGTCAAGCTAAATCATATGTTTCGCATAGATTTGAAGCTAACTCGCTAATTTTGCATGCTGTTAAAGCTTATTCATGTATATCACAAGTATTTGAAGCTAAACCATTTGTTTCGCAAGGATTCGAAGATCAGCCTTCTACTTCGCATTGATAAGAAGCTAACTCATGTGTTTCGCATGGATTTGAAGCTAACTCGTTAGTTTTGCATGCTGTTGAAGCTAAATCATGTATATCACAAGTATTTGAAGCTAAACCATTTGTTTCGCAAGGATACGAAGATCAGCCTTCTACTTCGCATTGATAAGAAGCAAAATCATGTGTTTCGCATGGATTTGAAGCTAACTCGTTCGTTTCGCTTGCATTTGAAGCTAAATCGTGCACACCACAAGTATTTGAAGCTGAACCACTTGTTTCGCATGGATTTGAAGATAAGCCTTCTACTTCGCATTGATTTGAAGCTAAATCATGTGTTTCGCTTGGATTTCAAGCTAACTCGTTTGTTTCGCATGCAATTCAAGCTAAATCATGTATATCACAATTATTTGAAGCTAAACCATTTGATTCGCATGGATTTCAAAATAAGCCTTCTACTTCGCATAGATTTTAATCTAAATCATCTGTTTCGGATGGATTTAAAGCTATCTCGTTTGTTTCGCATGCAGTTGAAGATAAATCATGTATATCACAAGTATTTGAAGCTAATCCATTTGTTTCGCGTGGATTCGAAGATCAGCCTTCTACTTCGCATTGATTTGAAGTTAAATCATATGTTTCGCATGGATTTGAAGCTAATCGTTTGTATCGCATGCAGTTGAAGCTAAATCATGTATATCACAAGTATTTGAAGCTAAACCATTTGATTCGCATAGATTTGATGCTATGTCATCTACTTCGCTTTTATTTGAAACTGAATCATGTGTTTCTCTTGAATTTGAAGCTAACACGTTCGTTTCACATGCAGTTGAAGCTAAATCATGTATGTCACAAGTATTTGAAGCTGAACCATTTGTTTCGCAAGGATTCGAAGATCAGCCTTCTATTTCGCATTGATTTGAAGTTAAATCATATGTTTCGCATGGATTTGAAGCTAATCGTTTGTATCGCATGCAGTTGAAGCTAAATCATGTATATCACAAGTATTTGAAGCTAAACCATTTGATTCGCATGGATTTGGTGCTATGCCATCTACTTCGCTTTTATTTGAAACTGAATCATGTGTTTCTCTTGAATTTGAAGCTAACACGTTCGTTTCACATGCAGTTGAAGCTAAATCATGTATGTCACAAGTATTTGAAGCTGAACCATTTGTTTCGCACGAATATCAGGCTAAACCATGTGTTTGGAATGAATTTGAAGCTAAATCATGTGTTTCGCTTGGATTTCAAGCTAACTCGTTTGTTTCGCATGCAATTGAAGCTAAATCATGTATATCACAATTATTTGAAGCTTAACCATTTGATTCGCATGGATTTCAAAATAAGCCTTCTACTTCGCATTGAGTTTAATCTAAATCATCTGTTTCGGATGGATTTAAAGCTATCTCGTTTGTTTCGCATGCAGTTGAAGATAAATCATGTATATCACAAGTATTTGAAGCTAATCCATTTGTTTCGCGTGGATTCGAAGATCAGCCTTCTACTTCGCATTGATTTGAAGTTAAATCATGTGTTTCGCATGGATTTGAAGCTAACTCGCTAGTTTTGCATGCTGTTGAAGCTTATTCATGAACATCACAAGTATTTGAAGCTAAACCATTTGTTTCGCAAGGATTCGAAGATCAGCCTTCTACTTCGCATTGATATGAAGCTAAATCATGTGTTTCGCTTGTATTTCAAGCTAACTAGTTTGTTTCGTAATGCAGTTGAAGCTAAATCAAGTATATCACAATTATTTGAAGCTAAACCATTTGATTCGCATGGATTTCAAAATAAGCCTTCTACTTCGCATTGATTTTAATCTAAATCATCTGTTTCGGATGGATTTAAAGCTATCTCATTTTTTTCGCATGCAGTTGAAGATAAATCATGTATATCACAGGTATTTGAAGCTAAACCATTTGTTTCGCATGGATTCGAATATAAGCCTTCTAAATCGCATTGATGTCAAGCTAAATCATATGTTTCGCATAGATTTGAAGCTAACTCGCTAATTTTGCATGCTGTTGAAGCTTATTCATGTATATCACAAGTATTTGAAGCTAAACCATTTGTTTCGCAAGGATTCGAAGATCAGCCTTCTACTTCGCATTGATTTCAAGCTAAATCATGTGTTTCGCATGGATTTGAAGCTAACTCGTTAGTTTTGCATGCTGTTGAAACTAAATCATGTATATCACAAGTATTTGAAGCTAAACCATTTGATTCGCATGGATTTGATGCAATGCCATCTACTTCGCTTTTATTTGAAACTGAATCATGTGTTTCTCTTGAATTTGAAGCTAACTAGTTTGTTTCGTAATGCAGTTGAAGCTAAATCAAGTATATCACAATTATTTGAAGCTAAACCATTTGATTCGCATGGATTTCAAAATAAGCCTTCTACTTCGCATTGATTTTAATCTATATCATCTGTTTCGCATGGATTTAAAGCTATCTCGTTTGTTTCGCATGCAGTTGAAGATAAATCATGTATATCACAGGTATTTGAAGCTAAACCAGTTGTTTCGCATGGATTCGTAGATAAGCCTTCTAAATCGCATTGATTTCAAGCTAAATCATGTGTTTCGCATGGATTTGAAGCTAACTCGCTAGTTTTGCATGCTGTTGAAGCTTATTCATGTACATC
The DNA here is from genome assembly GCF_051020955.1 of Megalopta genalis. Classification (NCBI taxonomy): domain Eukaryota; kingdom Metazoa; phylum Arthropoda; class Insecta; order Hymenoptera; family Halictidae; genus Megalopta; species Megalopta genalis. The sequence continues at coordinate 346,043 of NW_027476204.1, read as the reverse complement.
ACAAGTATTTGAAGCTAAACCATTTGTTTCGCAAGGATTCGAAGATCAGCCTTCTACTTCGCATTGATAAGAAGCAAAATCATGTGTTTCGCATGGATTTGGAGCTAACTCGTTCGTTTCGCTTGCATTTGAAGCTAAATCATGCACATCACAAGTATTTGAAGCTGAACCACTTGTTTCGCATGGATTTGAAGATAAGCCTTCTACTTCGCATTGATTTGAAGCTAAATCATGTGTTTCGAATGGATTTGAAGCTAACTCGTTTGTTTCGCATGCAATTGAAGCTAAATCATGTATATCACAATTATTTGAAGCTAAACCATTTGATTCGCATGGATTTCAAAATAAGCCTTCTACTTCGCATTGATTTTAATCTAAATCATCTGTTTCGCATGGATTTAAAGCTATCTCGTTTGTTTCGCATGCAGTTGAAGATAAATCATGTATATCACAAGTATTTGAAGCTAATCCATTTGTTTCGCGTGGATTCGAAGATCAGCCTTCTACTTCGCATTGATTTGAAGTTAAATCATATGTTTCGCATGGATTTGAAGCTAATCGTTTGTATCGCATGCAGTTGAAGCTAAATCATGTATATCACAAGTATTTGAAGCTAAACCATTTGATTCGCATGGATTTGATGCTATGCCATCTACTTCGCTTTTATTTGAAACTGAATCATGTGTTTCTCTTGAATTTGAAGCTAACTAGTTCGTTTCGTAATGCAGTTGAAGCTAAATCATGTATATCACAATTATTTGAAGCTAAACCATTTGATTCGCATGGATTTCAAAATAAGCCTTCTACTTCGCATTGATTTTAATCTAAATCATCTGTTTCGCATGGATTGAAAGCTATCTCGTTTGTTTCGCATGCAGTTGAAGATAAATCATGTATATCACAGGTATTTGAAGCTAAACCAGTTGTTTCGCATGGATTCGAAGATAAGCCTTCTAAATCGCATTGATTTCAAGCTAAATCATGTGTTTCGCATGGATTTGAAGCTAACTCGCTAGTTTTGCATGCTGTTGAAGCTTATTCATGTACATCACAAGTATTTGAAGTTAAACCATTTGTTTCGCAAGGATTCGAAGATCAGCCTTCTACTTCGCATTGATAAGAAGCTAAATCATGTGTTTCGCTTGGATTTCAAGCTAACTCGTTTGTTTCGCATGCAACTGAAGCTAAATCATGTATATCACAATTATTTGAAGCTAAACCATTTGATTCGCATGGATTTCAAAATAAGCCTTCTACTTCGCATTGATTTTAATCTAAATCATCTGTTTCGGATGGATTTAAAGCTATCTCGTTTTTTTCGCATGCAGTTGAAGATAAATCATGTATATCACAGGTATTTGAAGCTAAACCATTTGTTTCGCATTGATTCGAATATAAGCCTTCTAAATCGCATTGATAAGAAGTTAACTCATGTGATTCGCATGGATTTGAAGCTAACTCGTTAGTTTTGCATGCTGTTGAAGCTAAATCATGTATATCACAAGTATTTGAAGCTAAACCATTTGTTTCGCAAGGATACGAAGATCAGCCTTCTACTTCGCATTGATAAGAAGCAAAATCATGTGTTTCGCATGGATTTGAAGCTAACTCGTTCGTTTCGCTTGCATTTGAAGCTACATCATGCACATCACAAGTATTTGAAGCTAATCCATTTGTTTCGCGTGGATTCGAAGATCAGCCTTCTACTTCGCATTGATTTGAAGTTAAATCATATGTTTCGCATGGATTTGAAGCTAATCGTTTGTATCGCATGCAGTTGAAGCTAAATCATGTATATCACAAGTATTTGAAGCTAAACCATTTGATTCGCATGGATTTGATGCTATGCCATCTACTTCGCTTTTATTTGAAACTGAATCATGTGTTTCTCTTGAATTTGAAGCTAACTAGTTCGTTTCGTAATGCAGTTGAAGCTAAATCATGTATATCACAATTATTTGAAGCTAAACCATTTGATTCGCATGGATTTCAAAATAAGCCTTCTACTTCGCATTGATTTTAATCTAAATCATCTGTTTCGCATGGATTTAAAGCTATCTCGTTTGTTTCGCATGCAGTTGAAGATAAATCATGTATATCACAGGTATTTGAAGCTAAACCAGTTGTTACGCATGGATTCGAAGATAAGCCTTCTAAATCGCATTGATTTCAAGCTAAATCATGTGTTTCGCATGGATTTGAAGCTAACTCGCTAGTTTTGCATGCTGTTGAAGCTTATCCATGTACATCACAAGTATTTGAAGTTAAACCATTTGTTTCGCAAGGATTCGAAGATCAGCCTTCTACTTCGCATTGATAAGAAGCTAAATCATGTGTTTCGCTTGGATTTCAAGCTAACTCGTTTGTTTCGCATGCAACTGAAGCTAAATCATGTATATCACAATTATTTGAAGCTAAACCATTTGATTCGCATGGATTTCAAAATAAGCCTTCTACTTCGCATTGATTTTAATCTAAATCATCTGTTTCGGATGGATTTAAAGCTATCTCGTTTTTTTCGCATGCAGTTGAAGATAAATCATGTATATCACAGGTATTTGAAGCTAAACCATTTGTTTCGCATTGATTCGAATATAAGCCTTCTAAATCGCATTGATAAGAAGTTAACTCATGTGATTGGCATGGATTTGAAGCTAACTCGTTAGTTTTGCATGCTGTTGAAGCTAAATCATGTATATCACAAGTATTTGAAGCTAAACCATTTGTTTCGCAAGGATACGAAGATCAGCCTTCTACTTCGCATTGATAAGAAGCAAAATCATGTGTTTCGCATGGATTTGAAGCTAACTCGTTCGTTTCGCTTGCATTTGAAGCTAAATCATGCACATCACACGTATTTGAAGCTAATCCATTTGTTTCGCATGGATTCGAATATAAGCCTTCTAAATCGCATTGATGTCAAGCTAAATCATATGTTTCGCATAGATTTGAAGCTAACTCGCTAATTTTGCATGCTGTTGAAGCTTATTCATGTATATCACAAGTATTTGAAGCTAAACCATTTGTTTCGCAAGGATTCGAAGATCAGCCTTCTACTTCGCATTGATTTCAAGCTAAATCATGTGTTTCGCATGGATTTGAAGCTAACTCGTTAGTTTTGCATGCTGTTGAAACTAAATCATGTATATCACAAGTATTTGAAGCTAAACCATTTGATTCGCATGGATTTGATGCAATGCCATCTACTTCGCTTTTATTTGAAACTGAATCATGTGTTTCTCTTGAATTTGAAGCTAACTAGTTTGTTTCGTAATGCAGTTGAAGCTAAATCAAGTATATCACAATTATTTGAAGCTAAACCATTTGATTCGCATGGATTTCAAAATAAGCCTTCTACTTCGCATTGATTTTAATCTATATCATCTGTTTCGCATGGATTTAAAGCTATCTCGTTTGTTTCGCATGCAGTTGAAGATGAATCATGTATATCACAGGTATTTGAAGCTAAACCAGTTGTTTCGCATGGATTCGAAGATAAGCCTTCTAAATCGCATTGATTTCAAGCTAAATCATGTGTTTCGCATGGATTTGAAGCTAACTCGCTAGTTTTGCATGCTGTTGAAGCTTATTCATGTACATCACAAGTATTTGAAGTTAAACCATTTGTTTCGCAAGGATTCGAAGATCAGCCTTCTACTTCGCATTGATAAGAAGCTAAATCATGTGTTTCGCTTGGATTTCAAGCTAACTCGTTTGTTTCGCATGCAACTGAAGCTAAATCATGTATATCACAATTATTTGAAGCTAAACCATTTGATTCGCATGGATTTCAAAATAAGCCTTCTACTTCGCATTGATTTTAATCTAAATCATCTGTTTCGGATGGATTTAAAGCTATCTCGTTTTTTTCGCATGCAGTTGAAGATAAATCATGTATATCACAGGTATTTGAAGCTAATCCATTTGTTTCGCGTGGATTCGAAGATCAGCCTTCTACATGCATTGATTTGAAGTTAAATCATATGTTTCGCATGGATTTGAAGCTAATCGTTTGTATCGCATGCAGTTGAAGCTAAATCATGTATATCACAAGTATTTGAAGGTAAACCATTTGATTCGCATGGATTTGATGCTATGCCATCTACTTCGCTTTTATTTGAAACTGAATCATGTGATTCGCATGGATTTGAAGCTAACACGTTCGTTTCACATGCAGTTGAAGCTAAATCATGTATGTCACAAGTATTTGAAGCTGAACCATTTGTTTCGCACGAATATCAGGCTAAACCATGTGTTTGGAATGAATTTGAAGCTAAATCATGTGTTTCGCATAGATATGAAGCTAACTCATTTGTTACGCATGCAGTTGAAGCTGAATCATGTATATCCCAAGTATTTGAAGCTCAACCATTTGATTCGCATGGATTTGAAGATAAGCCTTCTACTTCGCATTGATTTTAATCTAAATCATGTGTTTCGCATGCATTTGAAGCTAATCGTTTGTATCGCATGGAGTTGAAGCTAAATCATGTGTATCACAAGTATTTGCAGCTAAACCATTTGATTCGCATGGATTTGATGCAATGCCATCTACTTCGCTTTTATTTGAAACTGAATCATGTTTTTCTCTTGAATTTTAAGCTAACTAGTTTGTTTCGTAATGCAGTTGAAGCTAAATCATGTATATCACAATTATTTGAAGCTAAACCATTTGATTCGCATGGATTTCAAAATAAGCCTTCTACTTCGCATTGATTTTAATCTAAATCATCTGTTTCGCATGGATTTAAAGCTATCTCGTTTGTTTCGCATGCAGTTGAAGATAAATCATGTATATCACAGGTATTTGAAGCTAAACCAGTTGTTTCGCATGGATTCGAAGATAAGCCTTCTAAATCGCATTGATTTCAAGCTAAATCATGTGTTTCGCATGGATTTGAAGCTAACTCGCTAGTTTTGCATGCTGTTGAAGCTTATTCATGTACATCACAAGTATTTGAAGCTAAACCATTTGTTTCGCAAGGATTCGAAGATCAGCCTTCTACTTCGCATTGATAAGAAGCTAAATCATGTGTTTCGCTTGGATTTCAAGCTAACTCGTTTGTTTCGCATGCAACTGAAGCTAAATCATGTATATCACAATTATTTGAAGCTAAACCATTTGATTCGCACTGGTTTCAAAATAAGCCTTCTACTTGCATTGATTTTAATCTAAATCATCTGTTTCGGATGGATTTAAAGCTATCTCGTTTTTTTCGCATGCAGTTGAAGATAAATCATGTATATCACAGGTATTTGAAGCTAAACCATTTGTTTCGCATGGATTCGAATATAAGCCTTCTAAATCGCATTGATGTCAAGCTAAATCATATGTTTCGCATAGATTTGAAGCTAACTCGCTAATTTTGCATGCTGTTGAAGCTTATTCATGTATATCACAAGTATTTGAAGCTAAACCATTTGTTTCGCAAGGATTCGAAGATCAGCCTTCTACTTCGCATTGATAAGAAGCTAACTCATGTGTTTCGCATGGATTTGAAGCTAACTCGTTAGTTTTGCATGCTGTTGAAGCTAAATCATGTATATCACAAGTATTTGAAGCTAAACCATTTGTTTCGCAAGGATACGAAGTTCAGTCTTCTACTTCGCATTGATAAGAATCAAAATCATGTGTTTCGCATGGATTTGAAGCTAACTCGTTCGTTTCGCTTGCATTTGAAGCTAAATCATGCACATCACAAGTATTTGAAGCTAATCCATTTGATTCGCATGGATTTCAAAATAAGCCTTCTACTTCGCATTGATTTTAATCTAAATCATCTGTTTCGGATGGATTTAAAGCTATCTCGTTTGTTTCGCATGCAGTTGAAGATAAATCATGTATATCACAAGTATTTGAAGCTAAACCATTTGATTCGCATGGATTTGATGCTATGCCATCTACTTCGCTTTTATTTGAAACTGAATCATGTGTGTCTCTTGAATTTGAAGCTAACACGTTCGTTTCACATCTAGTTGAAGCTAAATCATGTATGTCACAAGTATTGGAAGCTGAACCATTTGTTTCGCACTAATATCAGGCTAAACCATGTGTTTGGAATGAATTTGAAGCTAAATCATGTGTTTCGCATAGATTTGAAGCTAACTCATTTGTTACGCATGCAGTTGAAGCTGAATCATGTATATCCCAAGTATTTGAAGCTCAACCATTTGATTCGCATGGATTTGAAGATAAGCCTTCTACTTCGCATTGATTTTAATCTAAATCATGTGTTTCGCATGCATTTGAAGCTAATCGTTTGTATCGCATGGAGTTGAAGCTAAATCATGTGTATCACAAGTATTTGCAGCTAAACCATTTGATTCGCATGGATTTGATGCAATGCCATCTACTTCGCTTTTATTTGAAACTGAATCATGTTTTTCTCTTGAATTTTAAGCTAACTAGTTTGTTTCGTAATGCAGTTGAAGCTAAATCATGTATATCACAATTATTTGAAGCTAAACCATTTGATTCGCATGGATTTCAAAATAAGCCTTCTACTTCGCATTGATTTTAATCTAAATCATCTGTTTCGCATGGATTTAAAGCAATCTCGTTTGTTTCGCATGCAGTTGAAGATAAATCATGTATATCACAAGTATTTGAAGCTAAACCATTTGATTCGCATGGATTTGATGCTATGCCATCTACTTCGCTTTTATTTGAAACTGAATCATGTGTGTCTCTTGAATTTGAAGCTAACACGTTCGTTTCACATCTAGTTGAAGCTAAATCATGTATGTCACAAGTATTGGAAGCTGAACCATTTGTTTCGCACTAATATCAGGCTAAACCATGTGTTTGGAATGAATTTGAAGCTAAATCATGTGTTTCGCATAGATTTGAAGCTAACTCATTTGTTACGCATGCAGTTGAAGCTGAATCATGTATATCCCAAGTATTTGAAGCTCAACCATTTGATTCGCATGGATTTGAAGATAAGCCTTCTACTTCGCATTGATTTTAATCTAAATCATGTGTTTCGCATGCATTTGAAGCTAATCGTTTGTATCGCATGGAGTTGAAGCTAAATCATGTGTATCACAAGTATTTGCAGCTAAACCATTTGATTCGCATGGATTTGATGCAATGCCATCTACTTCGCTTTTATTTGAAACTGAATCATGTTTTTCTCTTGAATTTTAAGCTAACTAGTTTGTTTCGTAATGCAGTTGAAGCTAAATCATGTATATCACAATTATTTGAAGCTAAACCATTTGATTCGCATGGATTTCAAAATAAGCCTTCTACTTCGCATTGATTTTAATCTAAATCATCTGTTTCGCATGGATTTAAAGCTATCTCGTTTGTTTCGCATGCAGTTGAAGATAAATCATGTATATCACAGGTATTTGAAGCTAAACCATTTGTTTCGCATTGATTCGAATATAAGCCTTCTAAATCGCATTGATAAGAAGTTAACTCATGTGATTCGCATGGATTTGAAGCTAACTCGTTAGTTTTGCATGCTGTTGAAGCTAAATCATGTATATCACAAGTATTTGAAGCTAAACCATTTGTTTCGCAAGGATACGAAGATCAGCCTTCTACTTCGCATTGATAAGAAGCAAAATCATGTGTTTCGCATGGATTTGAAGCTAACTCGTTCGTTTCGCTTGCATTTGAAGCTAAATCATGCACATCACAAGTATTTGAAGCTAATCCATTTGTTTCGCGTGGATTCGAAGATCAGCCTTCTACTTCGCATTGATTTGAAGTTAAATCATATGTTTCGCATGGATTTGAAGCTAATCGTTTGTATCGCATGCAGTTGAAGCTAAATCATGTATATCACAAGTATTTGAAGCTAAACCATTTGATTCTCATGGATTTGATGCTATGCCATCTACTTCGCTTTTGTTTGAAACTGAATCATGTGTTTCTCTTGAATTTGAAGCTAACTAGTTTGTTTCGTAATGCAGTTGAAACTAAATCATGTATATCACAATTATTTGAAGCTAAACCATTTGATTCGCATGGATTTCAAAATAAGCCTTCTACTTCGCATTGATTTTAATCTAAATCATCTGTTTCGCATGGATTTAAAGCTATCTCGTTTGTTTCGCATGCAGTTGAAGATAAATCATGTATATCACAGGTATTTGAAGCTAAACCAGTTGTTTCGCATGGATTCGAAGATAAGCCTTCTAAATCGCATTGATTTCAGGCTAAATCATGTGTTTCGCATGGATTTGAAGCTAACTCGCTAGTTTTGCATGCTGTTGAAGCTTATTCATGTACATCACAAGTATTTGAAGCTAAACCATTTGTTTCGCAAGGATTCGAAGATCAGCCTTCTACTTCGCATTGATAAGAAGCTAAATCATGTGTTTCGCTTGGATTTCAAGCTAACTCGTTAGTTTTGCATGCTGTTGAAGCTAAATCATGTATATCACAAGTATTTGAAGCTAAACCATTTGTTTCGCAAGGTTACGAAGATCAGCCTTCTACTTCGCATTGATTTGAAACTAAATCATGTGTTTCGAATGGATTTGAAGCTAACTCGTTTGTTTCGCATGCAATTGAAGCTACATCATGTATATCACAATTATTTGAAGCTAAACCATTTGATTCGCATGGATTTCAAAATAAGCCTTCTACTTCGCATTGATTTTAATCTAAATCATCTGTTTCGGATGGATTTAAAGCTATCTCGTTTGTTTCGCATGCAGTTGAAGATAAATCATGTATATCACAAGTATTTGAAGCTAATCCATTTGTTTCGCGTGGATTCGAAGATCAGCCTTCTACATGCATTGATTTGAAGTTAAATCATATGTTTCGCATGGATTTGAAGCTAATCGTTTGTATCGCATGCAGTTGAAGCTAAATCATGTATATCACAAGTATTTGAAGGTAAACCATTTGATTCGCATGGATTTGATGCTATGCCATCTACTTCGCTTTTATTTGAAACTGAATCATGTGTTTCTCTTGAATTTGAAGCTAACACGTTCGTTTCACATGCAGTTGAAGCTAAATCATGTATGTCACAAGTATTTGAAGCTGAACCATTTGTTTCGCACGAATATCAGGCTAAACCATGTGTTTGGAATGAATTTGAAGCTAAATCATGTGTTTCGCATAGATATGAAGCTAACTCATTTGTTACGCATGCAGTTGAAGCTGAATCATGTATATCCCAAGTATTTGAAGCTCAACCATTTGATTCGCATGGATTTGAAGATAAGCCTTCTACTTCGCATTGATTTTAATCTAAATCATGTGTTTCGCATGCATTTGAAGCTAATCGTTTGTATCGCATGGAGTTGAAGCTAAATCATGTGTATCACAAGTATTTGCAGCTAAACCATTTGATTCGCATGGATTTGATGCAATGCCATCTACTTCGCTTTTATTTGAAACTGAATCATGTTTTTCTCTTGAATTTTAAGCTAACTAGTTTGTTTCGTAATGCAGTTGAAGCTAAATCATGTATATCACAATTATTTGAAGCTAAACCATTTGATTCGCATGGATTTCAAAATAAGCCTTCTACTTCGCATTGATTTTAATCTAAATCATCTGTTTCGCATGGATTTAAAGCTATCTCGTTTGTTTCGCATGCAGTTGAAGATAAATCATGTATATCACAGGTATTTGAAGCTAAACCAGTTGTTTCGCATGGATTCGAAGATAAGCCTTCTAAATCGCATTGATTTCAAGCTAAATCATGTGTTTCGCATGGATTTGAAGCTAACTCGCTAGTTTTGCATGCTGTTGAAGCTTATTCATGTACATCACAAGTATTTGAAGCTAAACCATTTGTTTCGCAAGGATTCGAAGATCAGCCTTCTACTTCGCATTGATAAGAAGCTAAATCATGTGTTTCGCTTGGATTTCAAGCTAACTCGTTTGTTTCGCATGCAACTGAAGCTAAATCATGTATATCACAATTATTTGAAGCTAAACCATTTGATTCGCACTGATTTCAAAATAAGCCTTCTACTTGCATTGATTTTAATCTAAATCATCTGTTTCGGATGGATTTAAAGCTATCTCGTTTTTTTCGCATGCAGTTGAAGATAAATCATGTATATCACAGGTATTTGAAGCTAAACCATTTGTTTCGCATGGATTCGAATATAAGCCTTCTAAATCGCATTGATGTCAAGCTAAATCATATGTTTCGCATAGATTTGATGCTAACTCGCTAATTTTGCATGCTGTTGAAGCTTATTCATGTATATCACAAGTATTTGAAGCTAAACCATTTGTTTCGCAAGGATTCGAAGATCAGCCTTCTACTTCGCATTGATAAGAAGCTAACTCATGTGTTTCGCATGGATTTGAAGCTAACTCGTTAGTTTTGCATGCTGTTGAAGCTAAATCATGTATATCACAAGTATTTGAAGCTAAACCATTTGTTTCGCAAGGATACGAAGTTCAGTCTTCTACTTCGCATTGATAAGAATCAAAATCATGTGTTTCGCATGGATTTGAAGCTAACTCGTTCGTTTCGCTTGCATTTGAAGCTAAATCATGCACATCACAAGTATTTGAAGCTAATCCATTTGATTCGCATGGATTTCAAAATAAGCCTTCTACTTCGCATTGATTTCAAGCTAAATCATGTGTTTCGCATGGATTTGAAGCTAACTCGCTAGTTTTGCATGCTGTTGAAGCTTATTCATGTACATCACAAGTATTTGAAGTTAAACCATTTGTTTCGCAAGGATTCGAAGATCAGCCTTCTACTTCGCATTGATAAGAAGCTAAATCATGTGTTTCGCATGGATTTGAAGCTAACTCGTTAGTTTTGCATGCTGTTGAAGCTAAATCATGTATATCACAAGTATTTGAAGCTAAACCATTTGTTTCGCAAGGTTACGAAGATCAGCCTTCTACTTCGCATTGATTTGAAACTAAATCATGTGTTTCGAATGGATTTGAAGCTAACTCGTTTGTTTCGCATGCAATTGAAGCTACATCATGTATATCACAATTATTTGAAGCTAAACCATTTGATTCGCATGGATTTCAAAATAAGCCTTCTACTTCGCATTGATTTTAATCTAAATCATCTGTTTCGGATGGATTTAAAGCTATCTCGTTTGTTTCGCATGCAGTTGAAGATAAATCATGTATATCACAAGTATTTGAAGCTAATCCATTTGTTTCGCGTGGATTCGAAGATCAGCCTTCTAAATCGCATTGATTTCAAGCTAAATCATGTGTTTCGCATGGATTTGAAGCTAACTCGCTAGTTTTGCATGCTGTTGAAGCTTATTCATGTACATCACAAGTATTTGAAGTTAAACCATTTGTTTCGCAAGGATTCGAAGATCAGCCTTCTACTTCGCATTGATAAGAAGCTAAATCATGTGATTCGCATGGATTTGAAGCTAACACGTTCGTTTCACATGCAGTTGAAGCTAAATCATGTATGTCACAAGTATTTGAAGCTGAACCATTTGTTTCGCACGAATATCAGGCTAAACCATGTGTTTGGAATGAATTTGAAGCTAAATCATGTGTTTCGCATAGATATGAAGCTAACTCATTTGTTACGCATGCAGTTGAAGCTGAATCATGTATATCCCAAGTATTTGAAGCTCAACCATTTGATTCGCATGGATTTGAAGATAAGCCTTCTACTTCGCATTGATTTTAATCTAAATCATGTGTTTCGCATGCATTTGAAGCTAATCGTTTGTATCGCATGGAGTTGAAGCTAAATCATGTGTATCACAAGTATTTGCAGCTAAACCATTTGATTCGCATGGATTTGATGCAATGCCATCTACTTCGCTTTTATTTGAAACTGAATCATGTTTTTCTCTTGAATTTTAAGCTAACTAGTTTGTTTCGTAATGCAGTTGAAGCTAAATCATGTATATCACAATTATTTGAAGCTAAACCATTTGATTCGCACTGGTTTCAAAATAAGCCTTCTACTTGCATTGATTTTAATCTAAATCATCTGTTTCGGATGGATTTAAAGCTATCTCGTTTTTTTCGCATGCAGTTGAAGATAAATCATGTATATCACAGGTATTTGAAGCTAAACCATTTGTTTCGCATGGATTCGAATATAAGCCTTCTAAATCGCATTGATGTCAAGCTAAATCATATGTTTCGCATAGATTTGAAGCTAACTCGCTAATTTTGCATGCTGTTGAAGCTTATTCATGTATATCACAAGTATTTGAAGCTAAACCATTTGTTTCGCAAGGATTCGAAGATCAGCCTTCTACTTCGCATTGATAAGAAGCTAACTCATGTGTTTCGCATGGATTTGAAGCTAACTCGTTAGTTTTGCATGCTGTTGAAGCTAAATCATGTATATCACAAGTATTTGAAGCTAAACCATTTGTTTCGCAAGGATACGAAGTTCAGTCTTCTACTTCGCATTGATAAGAATCAAAATCATGTGTTTCGCATGGATTTGAAGCTAACTCGTTCGTTTCGCTTGCATTTGAAGCTAAATCATGCACATCACAAGTATTTGAAGCTAATCCATTTGATTCGCATGGATTTCAAAATAAGCCTTCTACTTCGCATTGATTTTAATCTAAATCATCTGTTTCGGATGGATTTAAAGCTATCTCGTTTGTTTCGCATGCAGTTGAAGATAAATCATGTATATCACAAGTATTTGAAGCTAAACCATTTGATTCGCATGGATTTGATGCTATGCCATCTACTTCGCTTTTATTTGAAACTGAATCATGTGTGTCTCTTGAATTTGAAGCTAACACGTTCGTTTCACATGCAGTTGAAGCTAAATCATGTATGTCACAAGTATTGGAAGCTGAACCATTTGTTTCGCACTAATATCAGGCTAAACCATGTGTTTGGAATGAATTTGAAGCTAAATCATGTGTTTCGCATAGATTTGAAGCTAACTCATTTGTTACGCATGCAGTTGAAGCTGAATCATGTATATCCCAAGTATTTGAAGCTCAACCATTTGATTCGCATGGATTTGAAGATAAGCCTTCTACTTCGCATTGATTTTAATCTAAATCATGTGTTTCGCATGCATTTGAAGCTAATCGTTTGTATCGCATGGAGTTGAAGCTAAATCATGTGTATCACAAGTATTTGCAGCTAAACCATTTGATTCGCATGGATTTGATGCAATGCCATCTACTTCGCTTTTATTTGAAACTGAATCATGTTTTTCTCTTGAATTTTAAGCTAACTAGTTTGTTTCGTAATGCAGTTGAAGCTAAATCATGTATATCACAATTATTTGAAGCTAAACCATTTGATTCGCATGGATTTCAAAATAAGCCTTCTACTTCGCATTGATTTTAATCTAAATCATCTGTTTCGCATGGATTTAAAGCTATCTCGTTTGTTTCGCATGCAGTTGAAGATAAATCATGTATATCACAGGTATTTGAAGCTAAACCAGTTGTTTCGCATGGATTCGAAGATAAGCCTTCTAAATCGCATTGATTTCAAGCTAAATCATGTGTTTCGCATGGATTTGAAGCTAACTCGCTAGTTTTGCATGCTGTTGAAGCTTATTCATGTACATCACAAGTATTTGAAGTTAAACCATTTGTTTCGCAAGGATTCGAAGATCAGCCTTCTACTTCGCATTGATAAGAAGCTAAATCATGTGTTTCGCATGGATTTGAAGCTAACTCGTTAGTTTTGCATGCTGTTGAAGCTAAATCATGTATATCACAAGTATTTGAAGCTAAACCATTTGTTTCGCAAGGTTACGAAGATCAGCCTTCTACTTCGCATTGATTTGAAACTAAATCATGTGTTTCGAATGGATTTGAAGCTAACTCGTTTGTTTCGCATGCAATTGAAGCTACATCATGTATATCACAATTATTTGAAGCTAAACCATTTGATTCGCATGGATTTCAAAATAAGCCTTCTACTTCGCATTGATTTTAATCTAAATCATCTGTTTCGGATGGATTTAAAGCTATCTCGTTTGTATCGCATGCAGTTGAAGCTAAATCATGTATATCACAAGTATTTGAAGCTAAACCATTTGTTTCGCAAGGATTCGAAGATCAGCCTTCTACTTCGCATTGATAAGAAGCTAAATCATGTGTTTCGCTTGGATTTCAAGCTAACTCGTTTGTTTCGCATGCAACTGAAGCTAAATCATGTATATCACAATTATTTGAAGCTAAACCATTTGATTCGCACTGATTTCAAAATAAGCCTTCTACTTGCATTGATTTTAATCTAAATCATCTGTTTCGGATGGATTTAAAGCTATCTCGTTTTTTTCGCATGCAGTTGAAGATAAATCATGTATATCACAGGTATTTGAAGCTAAACCATTTGTTTCGCATGGATTCGAATATAAGCCTTCTAAATCGCATTGATGTCAAGCTAAATCATATGTTTCGCATAGATTTGAAGCTAACTCGCTAATTTTGCATGCTGTTGAAGCTTATTCATGTATATCACAAGTATTTGAAGCTAAACCATTTGTTTCGCAAGGATTCGAAGATCAGCCTTCTACTTCGCATTGATAAGAAGCTAACTCATGTGTTTCGCATGGATTTGAAGCTAACTCGTTAGTTTTGCATGCTGTTGAAGCTAAATCATGTATATCACAAGTATTTGAAGCTAAACCATTTGTTTCGCAAGGATACGAAGTTCAGTCTTCTACTTCGCATTGATAAGAATCAAAATCATGTGTTTCGCATGGATTTGAAACTAACTCGTTCGTTTCGCTTGCATTTGAAGCTAAATCATGCACATCACAAGTATTTGAAGCTAATCCATTTGATTCGCATGGATTTCAAAATAAGCCTTCTACTTCGCATTGATTTTAATCTAAATCATCTGTTTCGGATGGATTTAAAGCTATCTCGTTTGTTTCGCATGCAGTTGAAGATAAATCATGTATATCACAAGTATTTGAAGCTAAACCATTTGATTCGCATGGATTTGATGCTATGCCATCTACTTCGCTTTTATTTGAAACTGAATCATGTGTGTCTCTTGAATTTGAAGCTAACACGTTCGTTTCACATGCAGTTGAAGCTAAATCATGTATGTCACAAGTATTGGAAGCTGAACCATTTGTTTCGCACTAATATCAGGCTAAACCATGTGTTTGGAATGAATTTGAAGCTAAATCATGTGTTTCGCATAGATTTGAAGCTAACTCATTTGTTACGCATGCAGTTGAAGCTGAATCATGTATATCCCAAGTATTTGAAGCTCAACCATTTGATTCGCATGGATTTGAAGATAAGCCTTCTACTTCGCATTGATTTTAATCTAAATCATGTGTTTCGCATGCATTTGAAGCTAATCGTTTGTATCGCATGGAGTTGAAGCTAAATCATGTGTATCACAAGTATTTGCAGCTAAACCATTTGATTCGCATGGATTTGATGCAATGCCATCTACTTCGCTTTTATTTGAAACTTAATCATGTTTTTCTCTTGAATTTTAAGCTAACTAGTTTGTTTCGTAATGCAGTTGAAGCTAAATCATGTATATCACAATTATTTGAAGCTAAACCATTTGATTCGCATGGATTTCAAAATAAGCCTTCTACTTCGCATTGATTTTAATCTAAATCATCTGTTTCGCATGGATTTAAAGCTATCTCGTTTGTTTCGCATGCAGTTGAAGATAAATCATGTATATCACAGGTATTTGAAGCTAAACCAGTTGTTTCGCATGGATTCGAAGATAAGCCTTCTTAATCGCATTGATTTCAAGCTAAATCATGTGTTTCGCATGGATTTGAAGCTAACTCGCTAGTTTTGCATGCTGTTGAAGCTTAT
Source organism: Megalopta genalis (assembly GCF_051020955.1). NCBI lineage: Eukaryota > Metazoa > Arthropoda > Insecta > Hymenoptera > Halictidae > Megalopta > Megalopta genalis. The sequence goes on along the minus strand of NW_027476204.1, from coordinate 330,311 downwards.
TCATGTACATCACAAGTATTTGAAGTTAAACCATTTGTTTCGCAAGGATTCGAAGATCAGCCTTCTACTTCGCATTGATAAGAAGCTGAATCATGTGTTTCGCATGGATTTGAAGCTAACTCGTTAGTTTTGCATGCTGTTGAAGCTAAATCATGTATATCACAAGTATTTGAAGCTAAACCATTTGTTTCGCAAGGTTAAGAAGATCAGCCTTCTACTTCGCATTGATTTGAAACTAAATCATGTGTTTCGAATGGATTTGAAGCTAACTCGTTTGTTTCGCATGCAATTGAAGCTACATCATGTGTATCACAATTATTTGAAGCTAAACCATTTGATTCGCATGGATTTCAAAATAAGCCTTCTACTTCGCATTGATTTTAATCTAAATCATCTGTTTCGGATGGATTTAAAGCTATCTCGTTTGTTTCGCATGCAGTTGAAGATAAATCATGTATATCACAAGTATTTGAAGCTAATCCATTTGTTTCGCGTGGATTCGAAGATCAGCCTTCTACATGCATTGATTTGAAGTTAAATCATATGTTTCGCATGGATTTGAAGCTAATCGTTTGTATCGCATGCAGTTGAAGCTGAATCATGTATATCCCAAGTATTTGAAGCTCAACCATTTGATTCGCATGGATTTGAAGATAAGCCTTCTACTTCGCATTGATTTTAATCTAAATCATGTGTTTCGCATGCATTTGAAGCTAATCGTTTGTATCGCATGGAGTTGAAGCTAAATCATGTGTATCACAAGTATTTGCAGCTAAACCATTTGATTCGCATGGATTTGATGCAATGCCATCTACTTCGCTTTTATTTGAAACTGAATCATGTTTTTCTCTTGAATTTTAAGCTAACTAGTTTGTTTCGTAATGCAGTTGAAGCTAAATCATGTATATCACAATTATTTGAAGCTAAACCATTTGATTCGCATGGATTTCAAAATAAGCCTTCTACTTCGCATTGATTTTAATCTAAATCATCTGTTTCGCATGGATTTAAAGCTATCTCGTTTGTTTCGCATGCAGTTGAAGATAAATCATGTATATCACAGGTATTTGAAGCTAAACCAGTTGTTTCGCATGGATTCGAAGATAAGCCTTCTAAATCGCATTGATTTCAGGCTAAATCATGTGTTTCGCATGGATTTGAAGCTAACTCGCTAGTTTTGCATGCTGTTGAAGCTTATTCATGTACATCGCAAGTATTTGAAGCTAAACCATTTGTTTCGCAAGGATTCGAAGATCAGCCTTCTACTTCGCATTGATAAGAAGCTAAATCATGTGTTTCGCTTGGATTTCAAGCTAACTCGTTTGTTTCGCATGCAACTGAAGCTAAATCATGTATATCACAATTATTTGAAGCTAAACCATTTGATTCGCACTGATTTCAAAATAAGCCTTCTACTTGCATTGATTTTAATCTAAATCATCTGTTTCGGATGGATTTAAAGCTATCTCGTTTTTTTCGCATGCAGTTGAAGATAAATCATGTATATCACAGGTATTTGAAGCTAAACCATTTGTTTCGCATGGATTCGAATATAAGCCTTCTAAATCGCATTGATGTCAAGCTAAATCATATGTTTCGCATAGATTTGAAGCTAACTCGCTAATTTTGCATGCTGTTGAAGCTTATTCATGTATATCACAAGTATTTGAAGCTAAACCATTTGTTTCGCAAGGATTCGAAGATCAGCCTTCTACTTCGCATTGATAAGAAGCTAACTCATGTGTTTCGCATGGATTTGAAGCTAACTCGTTAGTTTTGCATGCTGTTGAAGCTAAATCATGTATATCACAAGTATTTGAAGCTAAACCATTTGTTTCGCAAGGATACGAAGATCAGCCTTCTACTTCGCATTGATAAGAAGCAAAATCATGTGTTTCGCATGGATTTGAAGCTAACTCGTTCGTTTCGCTTGCATTTGAAGCTAAATCATGCACATCACAAGTATTTGAAGCTAATCCATTTGATTCGCATGGATTTCAAAATAAGCCTTCTACTTCGCATTGATTTTAATCTAAATCATCTGTTTCGGATGGATTTAAAGCTATCTCGTTTGTTTCGCATGCAGTTGAAGATAAATCATGTATATCACAAGTATTTGAAGCTAAACCATTTGATTCGCATGGATTTGATGCTATGCCATCTACTTCGCTTTTATTTGAAACTGAATCATGTGTGTCTCTTGAATTTGAAGCTAACACGTTCGTTTCACATGCAGTTGAAGCTAAATCATGTATGTCACAAGTATTGGAAGCTGAACCATTTGTTTCGCACTAATATCAGAATAAACCATGTGTTTGGAATGAATTTGAAGCTAAATCATGTGTTTCGCATAGATTTGAAGCTAACTCATTTGTTACGCATGCAGTTGAAGCTGAATCATGTATATCCCAAGTATTTGAAGCTCAACCATTTGATTCGCATGGATTTGAAGATAAGCCTTCTACTTCGCATTGATTTTAATCTAAATCATGTGTTTCGCATGCATTTGAAGCTAATCGTTTGTATCGCATGGAGTTGAAGCTAAATCATGTATATCACAAGTATTTGCAGCTAAACCATTTGATTCGCTTGGATTTAATGCAATGCCATCTACTTCGCTTTTATTTGAAACTGTATCATGTGTTTCTCTTGAATTTGAAGCTAACTAGTTTGTTTCATAATGCAGTTGAAGCTAAATCATATATATCACAATTATTTGAAGCTAAACCATTTGTTTCGCATGGATTTCAAAATAAGCCTTCTACTTCGCATTGATTTTAGTCTAAATCATCTGTTTCGCATGGATTAAAAGCTATCTCGTTTGTTTCGCATGCAGTTGAAGATAAATCATGTATATCACAGGTATTTGAAGCTAAACCAGTTGTTTCGCATGGATTCGAAGATAAGCCTTCTTAATCGCATTGATTTCAAGCTAAATCATGTGTTTCGCATGGATTTGAAGCTAACTCGCTAGTTTTGCATGCTGTTGAAGCTTATTCATGTACATCACAAGTATTTGAAGTTAAACCATTTGTTTCGCAAGGATTCGAAGATCAGCCTTCTACTTCGCATTGATAAGAAGCTAAATCATGTGTTTCGCATGGATTTGAAGCTAACTCGTTAGTTTTGCATGCTGTTGAAGCTAAATCATGTATATCACAAGTAGTTGAAGCTAAACCATTTGTTTCGCAAGGTTACGAAGATCAGCCTTCTACTTCGCATTGATTTGAAACTAAATCATGTGTTTCGAATGGATTTGAAGCTAACTCGTTTGTTTCGCATGCAATTGAAGCTACATCATGTATATCACAATTATTTGAAGCTAAACCATTTGATTCGCATGGATTTCAAAATAAGCCTTCTACTTTGCATTGATTTTAATCTAAATCATCTGTTTCGGATGGATTTAAAGCTATCTCGTTTGTTTCGCATGCAGTTGAAGATAAATCATGTATATCACAAGTATTTGAAGCTAATCCATTTGTTTCGCGTGGATTCGAAGATCAGCCTTCTACATGCATTGATTTGAAGTTAAATCATATGTTTCGCATGGATTTGAAGCTAATCGTTTGTATCGCATGCAGTTGAAGCTAAATCATGTATATCAGAAGTATTTGAAGGTAAACCATTTGATTCGCATGGATTTGATGCTATGCCATCTACTTCGCTTTTATTTGAAACTGAATCATGTGTTTCTCTTGAATTTGAAGCTAACACGTTCGTTTCACATGCAGTTGAAGCTAAATCATGTATGTCACAAGTATTTGAAGCTGAACCATTTGTTTCGCACGAATATCAGGCTAAACCATGTGTTTGGAATGAATTTGAAGCTAAATCATGTGTTTCGCATAGATATGAAGCTAACTCATTTGTTACGCATGCAGTTGAAGCTGAATCATGTATATCCCAAGTATTTGAAGCTCAACCATTTGATTCGCATGGATTTGAAGATAAGCCTTCTACTTCGCATTGATTTTAATCTAAATCATGTGTTTCGCATGCATTTGAAGCTAATCGTTTGTATCGCATGGAGTTGAAGCTAAATCATGTGTATCACAAGTATTTGCAGCTAAACCATTTGATTCGCATGGATTTGATGCAATGCCATCTACTTCGCTTTTATTTGAAACTGAATCATGTTTTTCTCTTGAATTTTAAGCTAACTAGTTTGTTTCGTAATGCAGTTGAAGCTAAATCATGTATATCACAATTATTTGAAGCTAAACCATTTGATTCGCATGGATTTCAAAATAAGCCTTCTACTTCGCATTGATTTTAATCTAAATCATCTGTTTCGCATGGATTTAAAGCTATCTCGTTTGTTTCGCATGCAGTTGAAGATAAATCATGTATATCACAGGTATTTGAAGCTAAACCAGTTGTTTCGCATGGATTCGAAGATAAGCCTTCTAAATCGCATTGATTTCAAGCTAAATCATTTGTTTCGCATGGATTTGAAGCTAACTCGCTAATTTTGCATGCTGTTGAAGCTTATTCATGTACATCACAAGTATTTGAAGCTAAACCATTTGTTTCGCAAGGATTCGAAGATCAGCCTTCTACTTCGCATTGATAAGAAGCTAAATCATGTGTTTCGCTTGGATTTCAAGCTAACTCGTTTGTTTCGCATGCAACTGAAGCTAAATCATGTATATCACAATTATTTGAAGCTAAACCATTTGATTCGCAATGATTTCAAAATAAGCCTTCTACTTGCATTGATTTTAATCTAAATCATCTGTTTCGGATGGATTTAAAGCTATCTCGTTTTTTTCGCATGCAGTTGAAGATAAATCATGTATATCACAGGTATTTGAAGCTAAACCATTTGTTTCGCATGGATTCGAATATAAGCCTTCTAAATCGCATTGATGTCAAGCTAAATCGTATGTTTCGCATAGATTTGAAGCTAACTCGCTAATTTTGCATGCTGTTGAAGCTTATTCATGTATATCACAAGTATTTGAAGCTAAACCATTTGTTTCGCAAGGATTCGAAGATCAGCCTTCTACTTCGCATTGATAAGAAGCTAACTCATGTGTTTCGCATGGATTTGAAGCTAACTCGTTAGTTTTGCATGCTGTTGAAGCTAAATCATGTATATCACAAGTATTTGAAGCTAAACCATTTGTTTCGCAAGGATACGAAGATCAGCCTTCTACTTCGCATTGATAAGAAGCAAAATCATGTGTTTCGCATGGATTTGAAGCTAACTCGTTCGTTTCGCTTGCATTTGAAGCTAAATCATGCACATCACAAGTATTTGAAGCTAATCCATTTGATTCGCATGGATTTCAAAATAAGCCTTCTACTTCGCATTGATTTTAATCTAAATCATCTGTTTCGGATGGATTTAAAGCTATCTCGTTTGTTTCGCATGCAGTTGAAGATAAATCATGTATATCACAAGTATTTGAAGCTAAACCATTTGATTCGCATGGATTTGATGCTATGCCATCTACTTCGCTTTTATTTGAAACTGAATCATGTGTGTCTCTTGAATTTGAAGCTAACACGTTCGTTTCACATGCAGTTGAAGCTAAATCATGTATGTCACAAGTATTGGAAGCTGAACCATTTGTTTCGCACTAATATCAGGATAAACCATGTGTTTGGAATGAATTTGAAGCTAAATCATGTGTTTCGCATAGATTTGAAGCTAACTCATTTGTTACGCATGCAGTTGAAGCTGAATCATGTATATCCCAAGTATTTGAAGCTCAACCATTTGATTCGCATGGATTTGAAGATAAGCCTTCTACTTCGCATTGATTTTAATCTAAATCATGTGTTTCGCATGCATTTGAAGCTAATCGTTTGTATCGCATGGAGTTGAAGCTAAATCATGTATATCACAAGTATTTGCAGCTAAACCATTTGATTCGCTTGGATTTAATGCAATGCCATCTACTTCGCTTTTATTTGAAACTGTATCATGTGTTTCTCTTGAATTTGAAGCTAACTAGTTTGTTTCATAATGCAGTTGAAGCTAAATCATATATATCACAATTATTTGAAGCTAAACCATTTGTTTCGCATGGATTTCAAAATAAGCCTTCTACTTCGCATTGATTTTAATCTAAATCATCTGTTTCGCATGGATTAAAAGCTATCTCGTTTGTTTCGCATGCAGTTGAAGATAAATCATGTATATCACAGGTATTTGAAGCTAAACCAGTTGTTTCGCATGGATTCGAAGATAAGCCTTCTAAATCGCATTGATTTCAAGCTAAATCATGTGTTTCGCATGGATTTGAAGCTAACTCGCTAGTTTTGCATGCTGTTGAAGCTTATTCATGTATATCACAAGTATTTGAAGCTAAACCATTTGTTTCGCAAGGATTCGAAGATCAGCCTTCTACTTCGCATTGATAAGAAGCTACCTCATGTGTTTCGCATGGATTTGAAGCTAACTCGTTAGTTTTGCATGCTGTTGAAGCTAAATCATGTATATCACAAGTATTTGAAGCTAAACCATTTGTTTCGCAAGGTTACGAAGATCAGCCTTCTACTTCGCATTGATTTGAAACTAAATCATGTGTTTCGAATGGATTTGAAGCTAACTCGTTTGTTTCGCATGCAACTGAAGCTACATCATGTATATCACAATAATTTGAAGCTAAACCATTTGATTCGCATGGATTTCAAAATAAGCCTTCTACTTCGCATTGATTTTAATCTAAATCATCTGTTTCGGATGGATTTAAAGCTATCTCGTTTGTTTCGCATGCAGTTGAAGATAAATCATGTATATCACAAGTATTTGAAGCTAATCCATTTGTTTCGCGTGGATTCGAAGATCAGCCTTCTACATGCATTGATTTGAAGTTAAATCATATGTTTCGCATGGATTTGAAGCTAATCGTTTGTATCGCATGCAGTTGAAGCTAAATCATGTATATCACAAGTATTTGAAGGTAAACCATTTGATTCGCATGGATTTGATGCTATGCCATCTACTTCGCTTTTATTTGAAACTGAATCATGTGTTTCTCTTGAATTTGAAGCTAACACGTTCGTTTCACATGCAGTTGAAGCTAAATCATGTATGTCACAAGTATTTGAAGCTGAACCATTTGTTTCGCACGAATATCAGGCTAAACCATGTGTTTGGAATGAATTTGAAGCTAAATCATGTGTTTCGCATAGATTTGAAGCTAACTCATTTGTTACGCATGCAGTTGAAGCTGAATCATGTATATCCCAAGTATTTGAAGCTCAACCATTTGATTCGCATGGATTTGAAGATAAGCCTTCTACTTCGCATTGATTTTAATCTAAATCATCTGTTTCGGATGGATTTAAAGCTATCTCGTTTTTTTCGCATGCAGTTGAAGATAAATCATGTATATCACAGGTATTTGAAGCTAAACCATTTGTTTCGCATGGATTCGAATATAAGCCTTCTAAATCGCATTGATGTCAAGCTAAATCATATGTTTCGCATAGATTTGAAGCCAACTCGCTAATTTTGCATGCTGTTGAAGCTTATTCATGTATATCACAAGTATTTGAAGCTAAACCATTTGTTTCGCAAGGATTCGAAGATCAGCCTTCTACTTCGCATTGATAAGAAGCTAACTCATGTGTTTCGCATGGATTTGAAGCTAACTCGTTAGTTTTGCATGCTGTTGAAGCTAAATCATGTATATCACAAGTATTTGAAGCTAAACCATTTGTTTCGCAAGGATACGAAGATCAGCCTTCTACTTCGCATTGATAAGAAGCAAAATCATGTGTTTCGCATGGATTTGAATCTAACTCGTTCGTTTCGCTTGCATTTGAAGCTAATCGTTTGTATCGCATGGAGTTGAAGCTAAATCATGTATATCACAAGTATTCGCAGCTAAACCATTTGATTCGCATGGATTTGATGCAATGCCATCTACTTCGCTTTTATTTGAAACTGAATCATGTGTTTCTCTTGAATTTGAAGCTAACTAGTTTGTTTCGTAATGCAGTTGAAGCTAAATCATGTATATCACAATTATTTGAAGCTAAACCATTTGATTCGCATGGATTTCAAAATAAGCCTTCTACTTCGCATTGATTTTAATCTAAATCATCTGTTTCGCATGGATTTAAAGCTATCTCGTTTGTTTCGCATGGAGTTGAAGATAAATCATGTATATCACAGGTATTTGAAGCTAAACCAGTTGTTTCGCATGGATTCGAAGATAAGCCTTCTAAATCGCATTGATTTCAAGCTAAATCATGTGTTTCGCATGGATTTGAAGCTAACTCGCTAGTTTTGCATGCTGTTGAAGCTTATTCATGTACATCACAAGTATTTGGAGCTAAACCATTTGTTTCGCAAGGATTCGAAGATCAGCCTTCTACTTCGCATTGATAAGAAGCAAACTCATGTGTTTCGCATGGATTTGAAGCTAACTCGTTCGTTTCGATTGCATTTGAAGCTAAATCATGCACATCACAAGTATTTGAAGCTGAACCACTTGTTTCGCATGGATTTGAAGATAAGCCTTCTACTTCGCATTGATTTTAATCTAAATCATGTGTTTCGCATGCATTTGAAGCTAATCGTTTGTATCGCATGCAATTGAAGCTAAATCATGTATATCACAATTATTTGAAGCTAAACCATTTGATTCGCATGGATTTCAAAATAAGCCTTCTACTTCGCATTGATTTTAATCTAAATCATCTGTTTCGCATGGATTTAAAGCTATCTCGTTTGTTTCGCATGCAGTTGAAGATAAATCATGTATATCACAGGTATTTGAAGCTAAACCAGTTGTTTCGCATGGATTCGAAGATAAGCCTTCTAAATCGCATTGATTTCAAGCTAAATCATGTGTTTCGCATGGATTTGAAGCTAACTCGCTAGTTTTGCATGCTGTTGAAGCTTATTCATGTACATCACAAGTATTTGAAGCTAAACCATTTGTTTCGCGTGGATTCGAAGATCAGCCTTCTACTTCGCATTGATAAGAAGCTAAATCATGTGTTTCGCATGGATTTGAAGCTAACTCGTTAGTTTTGCATGCTGTTGAAGCTAAATCATGTATATCACAAGTATTTGAAGCTAAACCATTTGTTTCGCAAGGATACGAAGATCAGCCTTCTACTTCGCATTGATAAGAAGCAAAATCATGTGTTTCGCATGGATTTGAAGCTAACTCGTTCGTTTCGCATGCAATTGAAGCTAAATCATGTATAACACAATTATTTGAAGCTAAACCATTTGATTCGCATGGATTTCAAGGTAAGCCTTCTACTTCGCATTGATTTTAATCTAAATCATCTGTTTCGGATAGATTTAAAGCTATCTCGTTTGTTTCGCATGCAGTTGAAGATAAATCATGTATATCACAAGTATTTGAAGCTAATCCATTTGTTTCGCGTGGATTCGAAGATCAGCCTTCTACTTCGCATTGATTTGAAGTTAAATCATATGTTTCGCATGGATTTGAAGCTAATCGTTTGTATCGCATGGAGTTGAAGCTAAATCATGTATATCACAAGTATTCGCAGCTAAACCATTTGATTCGCATGGATTTGATGCAATGCCATCTACTTCGCTTTTATTTGAAACTGAATCATGTGTTTCTCTTGAATTTGAAGCTAACTAGTTTGTTTCGTAATGCAGTTGAAGCTAAATCATGTATATCACAATTATTTGAAGCTAAACCATTTGATTCGCATGGATTTCAAAATAAGCCTTCTACTTCGCATTGATTTTAATCTAAATCATCTGTTTCGCATGGATTTAAAGCTATCTCGTTTGTTTCGCATGGAGTTGAAGATAAATCATGTATATCAGAGGTATTTGAAGCTAAACCAGTTGTTTCGCATGGATTCGAAGATAAGCCTTCTAAATCGCATTGATTTCAAGCTAAATCATGTGTTTCGCATGGATTTGAAGCTAACTCGCTAGTTTTGCATGCTGTTTAAGCTTACTCATGTACATCACAAGTATTTGGAGCTAAACCATTTGTTTCGCAAGGATTCGAAGATCAGCCTTCTACTTCGCATTGATAAGAAGCAAAATCATGTGTTTCGCATGGATTTGAAGCTAACTCGTTCGTTTCGATTGCATTTGAAGCTAAATCATGCACATCACAAGTATTTGAAGCTGAACCACTTGTTTCGCATGGATTTGAAGATAAGCCTTCTACTTCGCATTGATTTGAAGCTAAATCATGTGTTTCGAATGGATTTGAAGCTAACTCGTTTGTTTCGCATGCAATTGAAGCTAAATCATGTATATCCCAAGTATTTGAAGCTCAACCATTTGATTCGCATGGATTTGAAGATAAGCCTTCTACTTCGCATTGATTTTAATCTAAATCATGTGTTTCGCATGCATTTGAAGCTAATCGTTTGTATCGCATGGAGTTGAAGCTAAATCATGTATATCACAAGTATTCGCAGCTAAACCATTTGATTCGCATGGATTTGATGCAATGCCATCTACTTCGCTTTTATTTGAAACTGAATCATGTGTTTCTCTTGAATTTGAAGCTAACTAGTTTGTTTCGTAATGCAGTTGAAGCTAAATCATGTATATCACAATTATTTGAAGCTAAACCATTTGATTCGCATGGATTTCAAAATAAGCCTTCTACTTCGCATTGATTTTAATCTAAATCATCTGTTTCGCATGGATTTAAAGCTATCTCGTTTGTTTCGCATGGAGTTGAAGATAAATCATGTATATCACAGGTATTTGAAGCTAAACCAGTTGTTTCGCATGGATTCGAAGATAAGCCTTCTAAATCGCATTGATTTCAAGCTAAATCATGTGTTTCGCATGGATTTGAAGCTAACTCGCTAGTTTTGCATGCTGTTGAAGCTTATTCATGTACATCACAAGTATTTGGAGCTAAACCATTTGTTTCGCAAGGATTCGATGATCAGCCTTCTACTTCGCATTGATAAGAAGCAAAATCATGTGTTTCGCATGGATTTGAAGCTAACTCGTTCGTTTCGATTGCATTTGAAGCTAAATCATGCACATCACAAGTATTTGAAGCTGAACCACTTGGTTCGCATGGATTTGAAGGTAAACCTTCTACTTCGCATTGATTTGAAGCTAAATCATGTGTTTCGAATGGATTTGAAGCTAACTCGTTTGTTTCGCATGCAATTGAAGCAAAATCATGTATATCACAATTATTTGAAGCTAAACCATTTGATTCGCATGGATTTCAAAATAAGCCTTCTACTTCGCATTGATTTTAATCTAAATCATCTGTTTCGCATGGATTTAAAGCTATCTCGTTTGTTTCGCATGCAGTTGAAGATAAATCATGTATATCACAGGTATTTGAAGCTAAACCAGTTGTTTCGCATGGATTCGAAGATAAGCCTTCTAAATCGCATTGATTTCAAGCTAAATCATGTGTTTCGCATGGATTTGAAGCTAACTTGCTAGTTTTGCATGCTGTTGAAGCTTATTCATGTACATCACAAGTATTTGAAGCTAAACCATTTGTTTCGCGTGGATTCGAAGATCAGCCTTCTACTTCGCATTGATAAGAAGCTAAATCATGTGTTTCGCTTGGATTTCAAGCTAACTTGTTTGTTTCGCATGCAACTGAAGCTAAATCATGTATATCACAATTATTTGAAGCTAAACCATTTGTTTCGCATGGATTCGAATATAAGCCTTCTAAATCGCATTGATGTCAAGCTAAATCATATGTTTCGCATAGATTTGAAGCTAACTCGCTAATTTTGCATGCTGTTGAAGCTTACTCATGTATATCACAAGTATTTGAAGCTAAACCATTTGTTTCGCAAGGATTCGAAGATCAGCCTTCTACTTCGCATTGATAAGAAGCTAACTCATGTGTTTCGCATGGATTTGAAGCTAACTCGTTAGTTTTGCATGCTGTTGAAGCTAAATCATGTATATCACAAGTATTTGAAGCTAAACCATTTGTTTCGCAAGGTTACGAAGATCAGCATTCTACTTCGCATTGATAAGAAGCAAAATCATGTGTTTCGCATGGATTTGAAGCTAACTCGTTCGTTTCGCATGCAATTGAAGCTAAATCATGTATATCACAATTATTTGAAGCTAAACCATTTGATTCGCATGGGTTTCAAGGTAAGCCTTCTACTTCGCATTGATTTTAATCTAAATCATCTGTTTCGGATAGATTTAAAGCTATCTCGTTTGTTTCGCATGCAGTAGAAGATAAATCATGTATATCACAAGTATTTGAAGCTAATCCATTTGTTTCGCGTGGATTCGAAGATAAGCCTTCTAAATCGCATTGATTTCAAGCTAAATCATGTGTTTCGCATGGATTTGAAGCTAACTCGCTAGTTTTGCATGCTGTTGAAGCTTATTCATGTACATCACAAGTATTTGGAGCTAAACCATTTGTTTCGCAAGGATTCGAAGATCAGCCTTCTACTTCGCATTGATAAGAAGCAAAATCATGTGTTTCGCATGGATTTGAAGCTAACTCGTTCGTTTCGATTGCATTTGAAGCTAAATCATGCACATCACAAGTATTTGAAGCTGAACCACTTGTTTCGCATGGATTTGAAGATAAGCCTTCTACTTCGCATTGATTTTAATCTAAATCATGTGTTTCGCATGCATTTGAAGCTAATCGTTTGTATCGCATGGAGTTGAAGCTAAATCATGTATATCACAATTATTTGAAGCTAAACCATTTGATTCGCATGGATTTGATGCAATGCCATCTACTTCGCTTTTATTTGAAACTGAATCATGTGTTTCTCTTGAATTTGAAGCTAAATCATGTATATCACAATTATTTGAAGCTAAACCATTTGATTCGCATGGATTTCAAAATAAGCCTTCTACTTCGCATTGATTTTAATCTAAATCATCTGTTTCGCATGGATTAAAAGCTATCTCGTTTGTTTCGCATGCAGTTGAAGATAAATCATGTATATCACAGGTATTTGAAGCTAAACCAGTTGTTTCGCATGGATTCGGAGATAAGCCTTCTAAATCGCATTGATTTCAAGCTAAATCATGTGTTTCGCATGGATTTGAAGCTAACTCGCTAGTTTTGCATGCTGTTGAAGCTTATTCATGTACATCACAAGTATTTGAAGCTAAACCATTTGTTTCGCAAGGATTCGAAGATCAGCCTTCTACTTCGCATTGATAACAAGCAAAATCATGTGTTTCGCATGGATTTGAAGCTAACTCGTTCGTTTCGCTTGCATTTGAAGCTAAATCATGCACATCACAAGTATTTGAAGCTGAACCACTTGTTTCGCATGGATTTGAAGATAAGCCTTCTACTTCGCATTGATTTGAAGCTAAATCATGTGTGTCGAATAGATTTGAAGCTAACTCGATTGTTTCGCATGCAATTGAAGCTACATCATGTATATCACAATTATTTGAAGCTAAACTATTTGATTCGCATGGATTTCAAAATAAGCCTTCTACTTCGCATTGATTTTAATCTAAATAATCTGTTTCGAATGGATTTAAAGCTATCTCGTTTGTTTCGCATGCAGTTGAAGATAAATCATGTATATCACAAGTATTTGAAGCTAATCCATTTGTTTCGCGTGGATTCGAAGATCAGCCTTCTACTTCGCATTGATTTGAAGTTAAATCATATGTTTCGCATGGATTTGAAGCTAATCGTTTGTATCGCATGCAGTTGAAGCTAAATCATGTATATCACAAGTATTTGAAGCTAAACCATTTGATTCGCATGGATTTGATGCTATGCCATCTACTTCGCTTTTATTTGAAACTGAATCATGTGTTTCTCTTGAATTTGAAGCTAACACGTTCGTTTCACATGCAGTTGAAGCTAAATCATGTATGTCACAAGTATTTGAAGCTGAACCATTTGTTTCGCACGAATATCAGGCTAAACCATGTGTTTGGAATGAATTTGAAGCTAAATCATGTGTTTCGCATAGATTTGAAGCTAACTCATTTGTTACGCATGCAGTTGAAGCTGAATCATGTATATCCCAAGTATTTGAAGCTTCAACCATTTGATTCGCATGGATTTGAAGATAAGCCTTCTACATCGCATTGATTTTAATCTAAATCATGTGTTTCGCATGCATTTGAAGCTAATCGTTTGTATCGCATGGAGTTGAAGCTAAATCATGTATATCACAAGTATTTGCAGCTAAACCATTTGATTCGCATGGATTTGATGCAATGCCATCTACTTCGCTTTTATTTGAAACTGAATCATGTGTTTCTCTTGAATTTGAAGCTAACTAGTTTGTTTCGTAATGCAGTTGAAGCTAAATCACGTATATCACAATTATTTGTAGCTAAACCATTTGATTCGCATGGATTTCAAAATAAGCCTTCTACTTCGCATTGATTTTAATCTAAATCATCTGTTTCGCATGGATTTAAAGCTATCTCGTTTGTTTCGCATGCAGTTGAAGATAAATCGTGTATATTACAGGTATTTGAAGCTAAACCAGTTGTTTCGCATGGATTCGAAGATAAGCCTTCTAAATCGCATTGATTTCAAGCTAAATCATGTGTTTCGCATGGATTTGAAGCTAACTCGCTAGTTTTGCATGCTGTTGAAGCTTATTCATGTACATCACAAGTATTTGACGCTAAGCCATTTGTTTCGCAAGGATTCGAAGATCAGCCTTCTACTTCGCATTGATAAGAAGCTAAATCATGTGTTTCGCTTGGATTTCAAGCTAACTCGTTTGTTTCGCATGCAACTGAAGCTAAATCATCTATATCACAATTATTTGAGGCTAAACCATTTGATTCGCATGGATTTCAAAATAAGCCTTCTACTTCGCATTGATTTTAATCTAAATCATCTGTTTCGGATGGATTTAAAGCTATCTCGTTTTTTTCGCATGCAGTTGAAGATAAATCATGTATATCACAGGTATTTGAAGCTAAACCATTTGTTTCGCATGGATTCGAATATAAGCCTTCTAAATCGCATTGATGTCAAGCTAAATCATATGTTTCGCATAGATTTGAAGCCAACTCGCTAATTTTGCATGCTGTTGAAGCTTATTCATGTATATCACAAGTATTTGAAGCTAAACCATTTGTTTCGCAAGGATTCGAAGATCAGCCTTCTACTTCGCATTGATAAGAAGCTAACTCATGTGTTTCGCATGGATTTGAAGCTAACTCGTTAGTTTTGCATGCTGTTGAAGCTAAATCATGTATATCACAAGTATTTGAAGCTAAACCATTTGTTTCGCAAGGATACGAAGATCAGCCTTCTACTTCGCATTGATAAGAAGCAAAATCATGTGTTTCGCATGGATTTGAAGCTAACTCGTTCGTTTCGCTTGCATTTGAAGCTAATCGTTTGTATCGCATGGAGTTGAAGCTAAATCATGTATATCACAAGTATTCGCAGCTAAACCATTTGATTCGCATGGATTTGATGCAATGCCATCTACTTCGCTTTTATTTGAAACTGAATCATGTGTTTCTCTTGAATTTGAAGCTAACTAGTTTGTTTCGTAATGCAGTTGAAGCTAAATCATGTATATCACAATTATTTGAAGCTAAACCATTTGATTCGCATGGATTTCAAAATAAGCCTTCTACTTCGCATTGATTTTAATCTAAATCATCTGTTTCGCATGGATTTAAAGCTATCTCGTTTGTTTCGCATGGAGTTGAAGATAAATCATGTATATCACAGGTATTTGAAGCTAAACCAGTTGTTTCGCATGGATTCGAAGATAAGCCTTCTAAATCGCATTGATTTCAAGCTAAATCATGTGTTTCGCATGGATTTGAAGCTAACTCGCTAGTTTTGCATGCTGTTGAAGCTTATTCATGTACATCACAAGTATTTGGAGCTAAACCATTTGTTTCGCAAGGATTCGAAGATCAGCCTTCTACTTCGCATTGATAAGAAGCAAAATCATGTGTTTCGCATGGATTTGAAGCTAACTCGTTCGTTTCGATTGCATTTGAAGCTAAATCATGCACATCACAAGTATTTGAAGCTGAACCACTTGTTTCGCATGGATTTGAAGGTAAGCCTTCTACTTCGCATTGATTTGAAGCTAAATCATGTGTTTCGAATGGATTTGAAGCTAACTCGTTTGTTTCGCATGCAATTGAAGCTAAATCATGTATATCACAATTATTTGAAGCTAAACCATTTGATTCGCATGGATTTCAAAATAAGCCTTCTACTTCGCATTGATTTTAATCTAAATCATCTGTTTCGCATGGATTTAAAGCTATCTCGTTTGTTTCGCATGCAGTTGAAGATAAATCATGTATATCACAGGTATTTGAAGCTAAACCAGTTGTTTCGCATGGATTCGAAGATAAGCCTTCTAAATCGCATTGATTTCAAGCTAAATCATGTGTTTCGCATGGATTTGAAGCTAACTCGCTAGTTTTGCATGCTGTTGAAGCTTATTCATGTACATCACAAGTATTTGAAGCTAAACCATTTGTTTCGCGTGGATTCGAAGATCAGCCTTCTACTTCGCATTGATAAGAAGCTAAATCATGTGTTTCGCATGGATTTGAAGCTAACTCGTTAGTTTTGCATGCTGTTGAAGCTAAATCATGTATATCACAAGTATTTGAAGCTAAACCATTTGTTTCGCAAGGATACGAAGATCAGCCTTCTACTTCGCATTGATAAGAAGCAAAATCATGTGTTTCGCATGGATTTGAAGCTAACTCGTTCGTTTCGCATGCAATTGAAGCTAAATCATGTATATCACAATTATTTGAAGCTAAACCATTTGATTCGCATGGATTTCAAGGTAAGCCTTCTACTTCGCATTGATTTTAATCTAAATCATCTGTTTCGGATAGATTTAAAGCTATCTCGTTTGTTTCGCATGCAGTTGAAGATAAATCATGTATATCACAAGTATTTGAAGCTAATCCATTTGTTTCGCGTGGATTCGAAGATCAGCCTTCTACTTCTCATTGATTTGAAGTTAAATCATATGTTTCGCATGGATTTGAAGCTAATCGTTTGTATCGCATGGAGTTGAAGCTAAATCATGTATATCACAAGTATTCGCAGCTAAACCATTTGATTCGCATGGATTTGATGCAATGCCATCTACTTCGCTTTTATTTGAAACTGAATCATGTGTTTCTCTAGAATTTGAAGCTAACTAGTTTGTTTCGTAATGCAGTTGAAGCTAAATCATGTATATCACAATTATTTGAAGCTAAACCATTTGATTCGCATGGATTTCAAAATAAGCCTTCTACTTCGCATTGATTTTAATCTAAATCATCTGTTTCGCATGGATTTAAAGCTATCTCGTTTGTTTCGCATGGAGTTGAAGGTAAATCATGTATATCAGAGGTATTTGAAGCTAAACCAGTTGTTTCGCATGGATTCGAAGATAAGCCTTCTAAATCGCATTGATTTCAAGCTAAATCATGTGTTTCGCATGGATTTGAAGCTAACTCGCTAGTTTTGCATGCTGTTGAAGCTTACTCATGTACATCACAAGTATTTGGAGCTAAACCATTTGTTTCGCAAGGATTCGAAGATCAGCCTTCTACTTCGCATTGATAAGAAGCAAAATCATGTGTTTCGCATGGATTTGAAGCTAACTCGTTCGTTTCGATTGCATTTGAAGCTAAATCATGCACATCACAAGTATTTGAAGCTGAACCACTTGTTTCGCATGGATTTGAAGATAAGCCTTCTACTTCGCATTGATTTGAAGCTAAATCATGTGTTTCGAATGGATTTGAAGCTAACTCGTTTGTTTCGCATGCAATTGAAGCTAAATCATGTATATCCCAAGTATTTGAAGCTCAACCATTTGATTCGCATGGATTTGAAGATAAGCCTTCTACTTCGCATTGATTTTAATCTAAATCATGTGTTTCGCATGCATTTGAAGCTAATCGTTTGTATCGCATGGAGTTGAAGCTAAATCATGTATATCACAAGTATTCGCAGCTAAACCATTTGATTCGCATGGATTTGATGCAATGCCATCTACTTCGCTTTTATTTGAAACTGAATCATGTGTTTCTCTTGAATTTGAAGCTAACTAGTTTGTTTCGTAATGCAGTTGAAGCTAAATCATGTATATCACAATTATTTGAAGCTAAACCATTTGATTCGCATGGATTTCAAAATAAGCCTTCTACTTCGCATTGATTTTAATCTAAATCATCTGTTTCGCATGGATTTAAAGCTATCTCGTTTGTTTCGCATGGAGTTGAAGATAAATCATGTATATCACAGGTATTTGAAGCTAAACCAGTTGTTTCGCATGGATTCGAAGATAAGCCTTCTAAATCGCATTGATTTCAAGCTAAATCATGTGTTTCGCATGGATTTGAAGCTAACTCGCTAGTTTTGCATGCTGTTGATGCTTATTCATGTACATCACAAGTATTTGGAGCTAAACCATTTGTTTCGCAAGGATTCGAAGATCAGCCTTCTACTTCGCATTGATAAGAAGCAAAATCATGTGTTTCGCATGGATTTGAAGCTAACACGTTCGTTTCGATTGCATTTGAAGCTAAATCATGCACATCACAAGTATTTGAAGCTGAACCACTTGGTTCGCATGGATTTGAAGATAAGCCTTCTACTTCGCATTGATTTGAAGCTAAATCATGTGTTTCGAATGGATTTGAAGCTAACTCGTTTGTTTCGCATGCAATTGAAGCAAAATCATGTATATCACAATTATTTGAAGCTAAACCATTTGATTCGCATGGATTTCAAAATAAGCCTTCTACTTCGCATTGATTTTAATCTAAATCATCTGTTTCGCATGGATTTAAAGCTATCTCGTTTGTTTCGCATGCAGTTGAAGATAAATCATGTATATCACAGGTATTTGAAGCTAAACCAGTTGTTTCGCATGGATTCGAAGATAAGCCTTCTAAATCGCATTGATTTCAAGCTAAATCATGTGTTTCGCATGGATTTGAAGCTAACTTGCTAGTTTTGCATGCTGTTGAAGCTTATTCATGTACATCACAAGTATTTGAAGCTAAACCATTTGTTTCGCGTGGATTCGAAGAACAGCCTTCTACTTCGCATTGATAAGAAGCTAAATCATGTGTTTCGCTTGGATTTCAAGCTAACTTGTTTGTTTCGCATGCAACTGAAGCTAAATCATGTATATCACAATTATTTGAAGCTAAACCATTTGTTTCGCATGGATTCGAATATAAGCCTTCTAAATCGCATTGATGTCAAGCTAAATCATATGTTTCGCATAGATTTGAAGCTAACTCGCTAATTTTGCATGCTGTTGAAGCTTACTCATGTATATCACAAGTATTTGAAGCTAAACCATTTGTTTCGCAAGGATTCGAAGATCAGCCTTCTACTTCGCATTGATAAGAAGCTAACTCATGTGTTTCGCATGGATTTGAAGCTAACTCGTTAGTTTTGCATGCTGTTGAAGCTAAATCATGTATATCACAAGTATTTGAAGCTAAACCATTTGTTTCGCAAGGTTACGAAGATCAGCATTCTACTTCGCATTGATAAGAAGCAAAATCATGTGTTTCGCATGGATTTGAAGCTAACTCGTTCGTTTCGCATGCAATTGAAGCTAAATCATGTATATCACAATTATTTGAAGCTAAACCATTTGATTCGCTTGGATTTCAAGGTAAGCCTTCTACTTCGCATTGATTTTAATCTAAATCGTCTGTTTCGGATAGATTTAAAGCTATCTCGTTTGTTTCGCATGCAGTAGAAGATAAATCATGTATATCACAAGTATTTGAAGCTAATCCATTTGTTTCGCGTGGATTCGAAGATAAGCCTTCTAAATCGCATTGATTTCAAGCTAAATCATGTGTTTCGCATGGATTTGAAGCTAACTCGCTAGTTTTGCATGCTGTTGAAGCTTATTCATGTACATCACAAGTATTTGGAGCTAAACCATTTGTTTCGCAAGGATTCGAAGATCAGCCTTCTACTTCGCATTGATAAGAAGCAAAATCATGTGTTTCGCATGGATTTGAAGCTAACTCGTTCGTTTCGATTGCATTTGAAGCTAAATCATGCACATCACAAGTATTTGAAGCTGAACCACTTGTTTCGCATGAATTTGAAGATAAGCCTTCTACTTCGCATTGATTTTAATCTAAATCATGTGTTTCGCATGCATTTGAAGCTAACTCGTTCGTTTCGCATGCAATTGAAGCTAAATCATGTATATCACAATTATTTGAAGCTAAACCATTTGATTCGCATGGATTTCAAGGTAAGCCTTCTACTTCGCATTGATTTTAATCTAAATCATCTGTTTCGGATAGATTTAAAGCTATCTCGTTTGTTTCGCATGCAGTAGAAGATAAATCATGTATATCACAAGTATTTGAAGCTAATCCATTTGTTTCGCGTGGATTCGAAGATCAGCCTTCTACTTCGCATTGATTTGAAGTTAAATCATATGTTTCGCATGGATTTGAAGCTAATCGTTTGTATCGCATGCAGTTGAAGCTAATTCATGTATATCACAAGTATTTGAAGCTAAACCATTTGATTCGCATGGATTTGATGCTATGCCATCTACTTCGCTTTTATTTGAAACTGAATCATGTGTTTCTCTTGAATTTGAAGCTAACACTTTCGTTTCACATGCAGTTGAAGCTATATCATGTATGTCACAAGTATTTGAAGCTGAACCATTTGTTTCGCACGAATATCAAGCTAAACAATGTGTTTGGAATGAATTTGAAGCTAAATCATGTGTTTCGCATGGATTTGAAGCTAACTCGTTCGTTTCGCTTGCATTTGAAGCTAAATCATGCACATCACAAGTATTTGAAGCTAAACAATTTGATTCGCATGGATTTCAAAATAAGCCTTCTACTTCGCATTGATTTTAATCTAAATCATCTGTTTCGGATGGATTTAAAGCTATCTCATTTTTTTCGCATGCAGTTGAAGATAAATCATGTATATCACAGGTATTTTAAGCTAAACCATTTGTTTCGCATGGATTCGAATATAAGCCTTCTAAATCGTATTGATGTCAAGCTAAATCATATGTTCCGCATGGATTTGAAGCTGACTCGTTTGTTTCGCATGGAGTTGAAGTTAAGCCTTTAACGTCGCATTGATTTGAAGCTAAATCATGTGTTTCGCATGAATTTGAAGCTAACTGTTTGTTCCGCCTGCATTTGAAGCTATATCACTTATATCACAAGTATTTGAGGCTAAATCAATTGTTTCGCATGGGTTTGAAGCTGAGTCGTTTGTTTGGCATGGATTTGAAGCTAAGCCTTTAACTTCGCATTGATTTGAAGCTAAATCATGTGTTTCGCATGAATTTGAAGATAACTCGTTCGTTTGGTCTGCATTTGAAGCTATTTCATTTATATCGCAAGTATTTGAATCTAAATCATGTGTTTCGCTCGGATTTGAAGATAAACCTTCTACTTCGCATGATTTGAAGCTAAATCATGTTTATCACTATTATCTGAATCTATACCATTTGTTTCGCTTGGATTTGAAGCTAAGCCTTCTACGTCGCACTGATTTGAAGCTAAATCATGTGTTTCGCATGAATTTGAAGATAACTCGTTCGTTCGTCTGCATTTGAAGTTATTTCATTTATATCGCAAGTATTTGAATCTAAATCATATGTTTCGCATGAATTTGAAGCTAACTGTTTGTTCTGCCTGCATTTGAAGCTATATCACTTATATCGCAAGTATTTGAAGCTAGATCATTTGTTTCGCATGGATTTGAAGCTAAGCCTCTAACTTCGCATTGATTTGAAGCTAAATCATGTGTTTCGCATGAATTTAAATATATCTCGTTCGTTCGTCTGCATTTGAAGTTATTTCATTTATATCGCAAGTATTTGAATCTAAATCATGTGTTTCGCATGAATTTGAAGCTAACTGTTTGTTCCGCCTGCATTTGAAGCTATATGACTTATATCGCAAGTATTTGAAGCTAAATCATTCGTTTTGCATGGATTTGAAGCTAAACCTTCTACATCACATTGATTTGAAGCAAACTCATGTGTTTCGCTTGGATTTGAAGCTAACTCGTATGTTTCGCATGGAGTTGAAGGTAAAACATGTATAAAACAAGTATTTCAAGCTAAACTATTCTTTTCGCATGGATTTGAAGCTAAGCCTTCTACTTCGAATTGATTTGAAGTTAACTCGTATGTTTCGCATGCAGTTGAAGCTAAATCACGTATATCACAAGTATTTGAAGCTAAGCCTTCTACTTCGAATGATTTGAAGCTAAATCATGTGTTTCTCTTGGATATGAAGCTAACTCGTTTGTTTCGCATGCAGTTGAAGCTAAATCATGTTTATCACAAGTTTCTGAATCTAAACCATTTGTTTCGCATGGATTTGAAGCTAAGCATTCTGATTCGCATTGATTTGAAGCTAAATCATGTGTTTCGCATGGATTTGAAGATAACTCGTCTGTTTCGCATGCAGTTGAAGCTAAATTACTTATATTCGCAAGCACTGAAGCCAAATCATTCGGTTCGCATGGATTTGAAGCTAAGCCTCTCCTTCGCATTAATATGATGCTATATCATGTGTTTCGCTTGTATTTGTAGCTAACTCGTTTGTTTCTCATGCAGTTGAAGCTAAATCATGTTTATCACAAGTGTCTGTATCTAAACCATCTGTTTCGCATGAATATTAAGATAAGCCATGTGTTTCGCATGAATTTGAAGCTAAATCATGCGTTTCGCATGGATTTGATGCTAATCCTTCTACTTCGCATTGATTTGAAGGTAAATCATGTGATTCGCATGGATTTGAAGATAACTCGTCTGTTTCGCATGCAGTTGAAGCTATATTACTTATATTCGCCAGCATTTGAAGCCGAATCATTCGGTTCGCAAGGATTTGAAGCTAAGCCTTCTACTTCGCATTGATTTGATGCTAAATTATGTGTTTCGCATGGATTTGAAGCTAAATTATGTGTTTCGATTGGATTTGACGCTAACTCGTTTGTTTCGCATGCAGTTGAAGCTAAATTACGTATATCACAAGTATTTGAAACTTAATCATTCAGTTCGCATGGATTTGAAGCTAAGCCTTCTACTTCGCATTGATTTGAAGTTAAATCATGTGTTACGCTTGGATTTGAAGCTCACTCGTTTGTTTCGCCTGCATTTGAAGCTTAATCATGTATATCACATGTATTTGAAGGTAAACCATTTGTTTTGAGGCTAAATCAATTGTTTCGCATGGATTTGAAGCTGACTCGTTTGTTTGGCATGGATTTGAAGCTAAGCCTTTAACTTCGCATTGATTTGAAGCTAAATCATGTGTTTCGCATCAATTTGAAGATAACTCGTTCGTTTGGTCTGCATTTGAAGCTATTTCATTTATATCGCAAGTATTTGAATCTAAATCATGTGTTTCGCTCGGATTTGAAGATAAACCTTCTACTTCGCATGATTTGAAGCTAAATCATGTTTATCACAATTATCTGAATCTATACCATTTGTTTCGCTTGGATTTGAAGCTAAGCCTTCTACGTCGCACTGATTTGAAGCTAAATCATGTGTTTCGCATTAATTTGAAGATATCTCGTTCGTTTGGTCTGCATTTGAAGCTATTTCATTTATATCGCAAGTATTAGAATCTAAATCATGTGTTTCTCTTGGATCTGATGCCAACTCGCTTGATTCGCATGCAGTTGAAGCTAAATCATGTTTATCACAAGTATTTGAACATAAACCATTTGTTTTGCATGGATTTGAAGTTAAGCATTCTACGTCGCACTGATTTGAAGCTAAATCATGTGTTTCTCATGGATTTGGAGCTAACTCGTTTATGTCACCTGCATTTGAAGCTATATCACTTATATCACAAGTATCTGAAGCTAAATCATTTGTTTCTCAAAGATTTGAAGCTAAACCATCTACATGGCATTGATGTGAAGCTAAATCAATTGTATCGCTTGGATTTGACGCTAACTCGTTTGATTCGAATGCAGTTGAAGCCAAATCATGTTTATCACAAGCATTTGTAGCTAAACCATTTGTTTCGCATTGATTTGAAGCTAAGCCCACTACTTCGCATTGATTTGAAGTTAAATCATGTGTATCTCTTGGATTTGAAGCTAACTCGTTTGATTCGCATGCAGTTGAAGCTAAATCATGTTTATCGCAAGTATCTGAATCCAAACCAATTGTTTCGCATTGATTTGAAGCTAAGCCTAATACTTCGCATTGATTTGAATCTAAATCATGTGTTTCGCATGGATTTGAAGCTAACTCGTTTGTTTCGCCTGCATTTAAAGCTATTTTATATAAACCGCAGGTATTTGAAGGTAAATCATTTGTTTCGCATGGATTTGAAGCTAAGCCTTCTACTTCGCATTGATTTGATGTTAAATCATGTGTTTCCCTTGGATTTGAAGCTAACTCGTTTGATTCGCATTCAGTTGAAGCAAAATCATGTTTATCACAGGTATTTGTAGCTAAACAATTTGTTTCGCATTGATTTGATGCTAATCCTTCTACTTCGCATTGATTTGAAGGTAAATCATGTGATTCGCATGGATTTGAAGATAACTCGATTGTTTGACATGCAGTTGAATCTATATCACTTATATTCGCAAGTATCTGAATCCAAATAATTCGTTTCGCATGGATATAAAGCGAAGCCTTCTAATTCGCATTGATTTGAAGCTAAATCATGTGTTTCGCTTATATTTGAAGCTAACTCGTATGTTTCGCATGCAGTTGAAGCTAAATCATGTATATCACAAGTATTTGAAGCTGAACCATTTGTTTCGAATGAATATTAAGCTAAAAAATTGGTCTCGCATGAATATTAAGCTAAACCATGTGTTTCGCTTGAATTTGAAGCTAAATCATGTGTTTCGCATGGATTTGAAGCTAAGCCTTCTAGTTCGCATTGATCTGAAGCTAAATCATGTGTTTCGCTTGGATTTGATGCCAACTCGTTTGTTTCGCATGCAGTTGCAGCTAAATCATGTATATCACAAATATTTGAAGCTAAAACATTTGATTCGCTTGGATTTGAAACTAAACCTTGTACTTCGCGTTGATTTGAATCTAAATCATGTGTTTCGCATGGATTTGAATCTATCTCGTTTGTTACGCCTGTATTCGAAGCTATGTCAATTACTTTCGCTAGTATTTGAAGCTCAATCATTCGTTTCGTATGGATTTGAAGCTACGCCTTCCACTTCGCATTGATTTGAAGTTGAATTATGTGTTTCCCTTGGATTGGAAGCTAACTCGTTTGTTTCGCCTGCATTTGAAGCTAAATCATGTATATCACAAGTACTTGAAGCTGAACCATTTGTTTTGCAAGAATATTAAGCTAAACCATGTGTTTCGCATGTATATTAAGCTAAACCATGGGTTTCGCTTGAATTTGAAGCTAAATCATGTGTTTCGCATGGATTTGAAGCTAACTCGTTTGTTTCGCCTGCATTTGAAGCTAAATCATGTATATCACAAGTATTTGAAACAAAACCATTTGATTTGCTTGGATTTGAAGCTAAACCATCTACTTCGCATTGATTTCAATCTAAATCATGTGCTTCGAATGGATTTGCTTCTAACTCGTTTGTTTCGCCAGCATTCGAAGATATATCACTTATATCGTATTTATTTGAAGCTAAGTCATTTGTTTCGCACGGATTTGAAGCTAATCCTTCTACTTCGCTATGATTTGAAGCCAAAGCATGTGTTTCGCATGGCTTTAAAGCTAACTCGTTTGTTTCGCCTGCATCTGAAGTTATATCACTTATATTCGCAAGTATTTGAAACTAAATCATTCGTTTCGCATGGATTTGAAGCTAACTCGTTTGTTTCGGCTGCATTTGAAGCTATATCACTTATATTCGCAAGCATTTGAAGCTAAATCATTCGTTTTGCATGGATTTGTAGCTAAACCTTCTATATCACATTGATTTGAAGCTAAACCAAGTTTGTCGCTTGGATTTGAAGCTGACTCGTCTGTTTCGCATGCAGTTCAAGCTAAATCATGTATATCACAAGTTTTTGAAGCTAAACCATTTGATTCGCATTGATTTACAGCTAAGCCTTCAACTTCGCATTGATTTGAAGCTAAATCATGTTTATCACAAGTTTCTGAATCTAAACCATTTGTTTCGCTTGGATTTGAAGCTGTGCCTTCTACGTCGAACTGATTTGAAGCTAAATCATGTGTTTCGCATGAATTTGAAGATAACTCGATCGTTCGTCTGCATTTGAAGTTATTTCATTCACTTGAATCTATATCACTTATATTCGCAAGTATTTGAAGCCAAATAATTCGTTTCGCATGTATTTGAAGCTAAGCCTTCTAATTCGCATTGATTTGAAGCTAAATCATGTGTTTCGCATGGATTTGAAGATAACTCGTCTGTTTCGCATGCAGTTGCAGCTAAATTACTAATATTCGCATGCACTGAAGCCAAATCATTCGGTTCGCATGGATTTGAAGCTAAGCCTCCTCCTTCGCATTAATATGATGCTATATCATGTGTTTCGCTTGTATTTGTAGCTAACTCGTTTGTTTCTCATGCAGTTGAAGCTAAATCATGTTTATAACAAGTGTCTGTATCTAAACCATCTGTTTCGCATGAATATTAAGCTAAGCCATGTGTTTCGCATGAATTTGAAGCTAAATCATGCGTTTCGCATAGATTTGATGCTAATCCTTCTACTTCGCATTGATTTGAAGGTAAATCATGTGATTCGCATGGATTTGAAGATACCTCGATTGTTTGACATGCAGTTGAATCTATATCACTTATATTCGCAAGTATCTGAAGCCAAATAATTCGTTTCGCATGGATATAAAGCTAAGCCTTCTAATTCGCATTGATTTGAAGCTAAATCATGTGTTTCGCTTATATTTGAAGCTAACTCGTATGTTTCGCATGCAGTTGAAGCTAAATCATGTATATCACAAGTATTTGAAGCTGAACCATTTGTTTCGCATGAATATTAAGCTAAAAAATGGGTCTCGCATGAATGTTAAGCTAAACCATGTGTTTCGCTTGAATTTAAAGCTAAATCATGTGTTTCGCATGGATTTGAAGCTAAGCCTTCTACTTCGCATTGATCTGAAGCTAAATCATGTGTTTCGCTTGGATTTGAAGCTAACTCGTTTGTTTCGCATGCAGTTGAAGCTAAATCATGTATATGACAAATATTTGAAGCTAAAACATTTGATTCGCTTGGATTTGAAACTAAACCTTGTACTTCGCGTTGATTTGAATCTAAATCATGTGTTTCGCATGGATTTGAATCTATCTCGTTTGTTACGCCTGTATTCGAAGCTATGTCAATTACTTTCGCTAGTATTTGAAGCTCAATCATTCGTTTCGTATGGATTTGAAACTACGCCTTCCACTTCGCATTGATTTGAAGTTGAATTATGTGTTTCCCTTGGATTGGAAGCTAACTCGTTTGTTTCGCCTGCATTTGAAGCTAAATCATGTATATTACAAGTATTTTAATCTAAACCATTTGTTTCGCATTGATTTGAAGCTAAGCCTTATACGTCGAATTCATTTAAAGCTAAATCATGAGTTTCGCAAGGATTTGAAGCTAACTCGTTTTTTTCGCATGCAGTTGAAGCTGAATTATGTATATCATAAGTATTTGAAGCTTAACCATTTGTTGCTCATGTATTTGAAGCTTCTACTTCGCATTGATTTGAAGCTAAATCATGTGATTCGCATGGATTTGAACCTCACTCGTTTGTTTCGCATGCAGTTGAAGCTAAATCATGTTTATCACAAGTTTCTGAATCTAAACCATTTGTTTCGCATGGATTTGAAGCTAAGCATTCTGATTCGCATTGATTTGAAGCTAAATCATGTGTTTCGCATGGATTTGAAGATAACTCGTCTGTTTCGCATGCAGTTGAAGCTAAATTACTTATATTCGCAAGCACTGAAGCCAAATCATTCGGTTCGCATGGATTTGAAGCTAAGCCTCTCCTTCGCATTAATATGATGCTATATCATGTGTTTCGCTTGTATTTGTAGCTAACTCGTTTGTTTCTCATGCAGTTGAAGCTAAATCATGTTTATCACAAGTGTCTGTATCTAAACCATCTGTTTCGCATGAATATTAAGATAAGCCATGTGTTTCGCATGAATTTGAAGCTAAATCATGCGTTTCGCATGGATTTGATGCTAATCCTTCTACTTCGCATTGATTTGAAGGTAAATCATGTGATTCGCATGGATTTGAAGATAACTCGTCTGTTTCGCATGCAGTTGAAGCTATATTACTTATATTCGCCAGCATTTGAAGCCGAATCATTCGGTTCGCAAGGATTTGAAGCTAAGCCTTCTACTTCGCATTGATTTGATGCTAAATTATGTGTTTCGCATGGATTTGAAGCTAAATTATGTGTTTCGATTGGATTTGACGCTAACTCGTTTGTTTCGCATGCAGTTGAAGCTAAATTACGTATATCACAAGTATTTGAAACTTAATCATTCAGTTCGCATGGATTTGAAGCTAAGCCTTCTACTTCGCATTGATTTGAAGTTAAATCATGTGTTACGCTTGGATTTGAAGCTCACTCGTTTGTTTCGCCTGCATTTGAAGCTTAATCATGTATATCACATGTATTTGAAGGTAAACCATTTGTTTTGAGGCTAAATCAATTGTTTCGCATGGATTTGAAGCTGACTCGTTTGTTTGGCATGGATTTGAAGCTAAGCCTTTAACTTCGCATTGATTTGAAGCTAAATCATGTGTTTCGCATCAATTTGAAGATAACTCGTTCGTTTGGTCTGCATTTGAAGCTATTTCATTTATATCGCAAGTATTTGAATCTAAATCATGTGTTTCGCTCGGATTTGAAGATAAACCTTCTACTTCGCATGATTTGAAGCTAAATCATGTTTATCACAATTATCTGAATCTATACCATTTGTTTCGCTTGGATTTGAAGCTAAGCCTTCTACGTCGCACTGATTTGAAGCTAAATCATGTGTTTCGCATTAATTTGAAGATATCTCGTTCGTTTGGTCTGCATTTGAAGCTATTTCATTTATATCGCAAGTATTAGAATCTAAATCATGTGTTTCTCTTGGATCTGATGCCAACTCGCTTGATTCGCATGCAGTTGAAGCTAAATCATGTTTATCACAAGTATTTGAACATAAACCATTTGTTTTGCATGGATTTGAAGTTAAGCATTCTACGTCGCACTGATTTGAAGCTAAATCATGTGTTTCTCATGGATTTGGAGCTAACTCGTTTATGTCACCTGCATTTGAAGCTATATCACTTATATCACAAGTATCTGAAGCTAAATCATTTGTTTCTCAAAGATTTGAAGCTAAACCATCTACATGGCATTGATGTGAAGCTAAATCAATTGTATCGCTTGGATTTGACGCTAACTCGTTTGATTCGAATGCAGTTGAAGCCAAATCATGTTTATCACAAGCATTTGTAGCTAAACCATTTGTTTCGCATTGATTTGAAGCTAAGCCCACTACTTCGCATTGATTTGAAGTTAAATCATGTGTATCTCTTGGATTTGAAGCTAACTCGTTTGATTCGCATGCAGTTGAAGCTAAATCATGTTTATCGCAAGTATCTGAATCCAAACCAATTGTTTCGCATTGATTTGAAGCTAAGCCTAATACTTCGCATTGATTTGAATCTAAATCATGTGTTTCGCATGGATTTGAAGCTAACTCGTTTGTTTCGCCTGCATTTAAAGCTATTTTATATAAACCGCAGGTATTTGAAGGTAAATCATTTGTTTCGCATGGATTTGAAGCTAAGCCTTCTACTTCGCATTGATTTGATGTTAAATCATGTGTTTCCCTTGGATTTGAAGCTAACTCGTTTGATTCGCATTCAGTTGAAGCAAAATCATGTTTATCACAGGTATTTGTAGCTAAACAATTTGTTTCGCATTGATTTGATGCTAATCCTTCTACTTCGCATTGATTTGAAGGTAAATCATGTGATTCGCATGGATTTGAAGATAACTCGATTGTTTGACATGCAGTTGAATCTATATCACTTATATTCGCAAGTATCTGAATCCAAATAATTCGTTTCGCATGGATATAAAGCGAAGCCTTCTAATTCGCATTGATTTGAAGCTAAATCATGTGTTTCGCTTATATTTGAAGCTAACTCGTATGTTTCGCATGCAGTTGAAGCTAAATCATGTATATCACAAGTATTTGAAGCTGAACCATTTGTTTCGAATGAATATTAAGCTAAAAAATTGGTCTCGCATGAATATTAAGCTAAACCATGTGTTTCGCTTGAATTTGAAGCTAAATCATGTGTTTCGCATGGATTTGAAGCTAAGCCTTCTAGTTCGCATTGATCTGAAGCTAAATCATGTGTTTCGCTTGGATTTGATGCCAACT